>NW_006408583.1:13911563-13914585 GCF_000296735.1 Chrysochloris asiatica
AATTGTCAAAAGGAAAACTTCAAAATTTATCTTGAAGTACAATGCTGTCTGTGGGAAGTTAATATCCATATGTCCGCAAGGAAGACCAGTAAATAGCACTCTTATTCAGATTTATGCATCAACCACTAAAGCCAGTGATGATAAAATGGAAGATTTAACCACATACAAACTGAAATATTTCAGCAAACTGATGCAGTGCTGCAGACGCTCACTCATCTATCCTAAGTAATTTGAAACACGGCTACTTCGGCAACTGATTGGATGAAATTCATATTTGTGCTCATTCCAAAGAAAGGTGGCCCAATGGAATGCAGCAATCATTAATATCACATGTCAATAAAATTTTGCTGAAGATAATTAAAATACAATTATAGCAGTACATGAACAGTGAAGTGCCAGAAGTTCAAGCGGGATTCAGAAGAGTGTGTTTGTAATGAAGGAACGCCATTGCTAACGTCAGATCGGCCTTGGTTGAGAGCAGAGAATGCCAGAAAGACGATTACTTGTGTTTTATTAACTGTGCAAAGGCACTCTGCATTGTAGATCTTAAAAAACTGGATAACATTGATAAGAATGAAAATTCTAGAACACTTAATTGTCCTCATGAGGAACCTGTACATAGACAATGGGGGAGTCTTTTGAACAGAACCAGGATATAGTGAATGATTTAAAATCAGGAAAGAAGCGCAGCAAGGATGTATCCTTTCACCATACTTATTCAATCTGTATGCTGGGGAAATAATCTGAGATGCTGGATTATTTGGAGAAGAATGTGACATCAGGATTGGAGAATGACTCATTAACCACCTGACATAGGCAGATAACACAGCCTTGTTCACTGGAAGCAAAGAAGACTTGAATATTTACTGATGCTGACCAAATATTACAGCCTTCAGTATGGATTGCATCTGAATGTAAAGAAATTGAAAATACTAGACCAATAAATAACATCATGATAAGCAGAGATAAGATGGAAGTTGCCAAAGATGTCAGTTTATTTGCATCCACAATCAACACTCCTGGTAGCAGCAGTCAAGAAATCAAATGACATACTGTATTAGGCAAATTTGTTACAGGATATTTCTTTAAAGTGTTCAAGAGTAAAGACATCACCGTGAAGACTACTGTGCCCCTGACCTTAGCCATGATATTTTCAGTTGCCTCATATGTATGTGAAAGCTGGAAAAAGAACAAGAAAGACTGGAGAAGAACTGATGCTGTGGAATTATGATGTTGGCAAAGAATATTGAATATACCATGGACTCCCAGAAGAGGAACCAAATCTCCTTTGGAAGAAGTACAGTGAATTGCTCCCTGGAAGCAAAGATGGTAAGACTCACCTCTCAGAGGTTGGACATGTTATCAGGAAAGACCAGTTCCTGGAGAATGACATCATTCCCAGAAAAGTGGAAGGTCAGCGAAAAAGAGGGAGATCCACAACAGGATGGATTGGCAAAGTGGCAGGAACAATGCTCTTAAACATAACAACAAATGTGAGGCTGGCGCAGGATTGGGCAGTGCTTTGTCTGTTGTACATAGGGTCACTGTGAGTCAGAATTGACTTGCTTGTACCTAACAACAACAACAAATGCTCGTGTGCAGTGGTTAAGCACATGACTGTTATTTGATTGGTCATCTGTTCGAACTCACCAGCTGTTTCACAGGAGAAATGTGTCACCATCTACTTCTATAAAGATTTATAGCCTTGGAAATCCTACGGTGGAGTTCTGTTCTGTCCTATAAGGTAGCTATGAGTCAAAATTGACTCAAAGGCAACTTGTGCGTTTTTTGTTAATGGTCTTTATGAATAAACTAGACTCTCAAGTCCTCATCTCTTATGATTTGACTAATGTACCCCCAAAAGTCATGTCAACTTGAGTATGCCATGATTGTCAGTTTTTGTGGTTGTCCTCATTTTGTGACCTGATGCATTTTTCCTCGGTTTTGTGATATATTGTAAATTCTGACCTCTATGTGTTCATGGGAGTTCAGTATGTTCAGCACTGGACTGCTAACCCTAAGATTAGTGGTTCCAACCCACCAATGCTCTTTGGAAACCCTATGCAGTGCTGCTGAATCAGAACTGACTGGATAGTGCTTAACAACAACAACCCTGTGTATGTGAGGCAGGAGGTAGGTTAAGTTAATGAGGATTACATCATGCTTGTTATGCTAATGAGGCAGGCTTAGGGTAGGAAGCAGCACCCTTACTCTTACTTAAAACAAAGCCTGGTATGTGGCCTGCAGGGTCAGCAGTGAGAGAGAGAGAGAGAGAGTGACTTCAGGACCACCAAGAAAAAAAGAGTTAGTAGTAGAGCATAACATCTGGGCCCAGGGTCCCTATGCATAGAACCTCCTACACCCAGGGGAAGATAGATACCCAGACACATGGGGACCTCCAAGTGATGCCATGCCCACAGGTGTTGAAAGGAGTCAAAAACCTTCCCTCAGAGACAACAGAGAGAAAGCAGACTGAGAGCTGGTGGCCTGAATTAGAACTTCTAGCCTCTTAAACGATGAGATAATAAATTCCAGTTTGGTGAAGTCATCAACTTATTGTATTTTTGTTACAGCAACACTAGATAACTAAGACATCATCTAAAGCCCAGGATATTTAACTAAGACCTCTCTTAGAAAAACTGCTGTAAGTTTTTTCCAAAGTCCATGTGGAAACTTAGTTCTCAAAGTCTGATTTGAGAACTAGACACAACTAAAATGTATCCCTGTACCTGCTAAGGCTTTCTCTGAGAGCGTTCCTATTTGTCATGTTGAACCATCACTGATCTTCTCCTGTTGGATGGTTATATTCATGTGTCAATGCTGTGAAACAGAGGGACAGTAAGTGTTGCAGACCGTGTAAGACTAGTCAGAGGTTCGAGGCCCTCTAGGGCTGAGTGTAACAAATGAGGCCACTGGCAGTTAATGGAAAATTGCTTTCATCTTAATATTCAGGTATATATATTAAATTAATACACTGAGCCTTTGAAAATCCACAGATAAATGTGATATTTTCCTAAAGCCG
>NW_006408583.1:13915122-13921485 GCF_000296735.1 Chrysochloris asiatica
CACCCTGGCTTTGGGGTGCCTCATTGTCTCCCTTCTTCTGTTTGTCTGTGTATTCTTTTGCTATCCCTATTGCCGCTGGATCTCCCCTCCTCGTGAACCAAACACTCGTGACAACTATGTCGAGGGAAAACCCTGACAAGTAAGGTCAAGTGAGACTGATTGACACATTTGTCAAAATGATGGACTCGAACATTCTATGGATTGTGAGGATGATACGGGACCAGACAAAATTTCACTGTGTTGCACAAAAGACAGCCAGGACCCAGAGTCCACTTGACTACATCTCTCCCTCAATCTCTTTCTCTCTCCATCCATCCATTCATTCAGACACCCATCTACCTACCTACCTAGTACCTGTGCATCATTGACTTAGCTCCACATGGCCTGTTTGATGAATATGGGTCCAAGAAGAGTGACTACATTAAGCTGCATATGTGCCAAGTATTCATCACAGATGACTTCAATGATATGATGTCCAAGTACCTTAACTTTGTCAAGGGTGTTGTGGACTCTGATGACCTCCCTCTGGATGTTTCCCATGAGACTCTTCAGCAGCATAAACTGCTTAAACACACTACTCCATTTCTTTGGCTATCACCCTTTGTATACCTAATAGAAAAATCACAAATTAGTTTTTGCTAACCCAGACTTCATTCAAGAGGAAAGAATGAACTCATCAATGCTTGCAAATCATTCAATTAACAGAAGCAAAGCCACTTCAGGATTTGTGATACTGAGCGTTCTTAGATAAAACTTTTACCTGAGCAGATACTCCAAGACGAGGCACACTGGTGAAACTGAGTGGTAGTTACCAACCTAGAAGACTATAAATGTGACTGACTTCTGCTTTTGACATAATTTGAAATATCCCTTTAGCTCTGTAAAAGGGAGAACAGTGAACTAAAGCCTAGGGTTCCACCTCTTGTTCTTTAAAGGAAGGGGGTAAGCTCAGAGACTTTACTGCTCTACGGAAGTCTGTCTGTCAACTGGAGGACTTTTTCTTGTCTTGGCTTGTTTGGGTGCTAGTATGAGAGCTGATACCCTTCACCCTGTTTAATGTATGTACCTTTAGAAAGGAAGGTTGTCAGGGCCCCCATGATGAAGAAAGACCAAGGAAAGCAAAGGAAATTGGGGGCATGTCGAAACCTCCTCCAACTCGGCTGTCACCTTGCTCATCAGGTAGGAAGAAAAACAGATTAAAGCAAGTTCTTTGTTTCCAAATTCCAGGCTTGCAAAGGATGTATTATGATATTTGTTTCAAAATATGGTTACATCTTGAAAGCATTTTTTGTTAGAAAGGCATATTATCTTTAACAATGAAGCAAAGAAAAAAAAAAAAAAGTTGCTGCCTTACAGTAGACTCTTAAAATACCTTAGCAGATCGGACTTTATATATATCTTTTTACATTAGCGTTCAAAAATCCTTGGCAGGAACAATAGGAACGGTTCAAAGTTCAATTCATAATCATAAGCAGATTTCTCCCCCATACTTCCCACCCTACAGCTTTAGTTTTTGTGTTTGTAGTTGGAGGGAGTAGAGTAAGAAGAGAGAGGGGTCAAATTCAAATATCCTTTCTCCTTCTCTTCCTCAGGATGAGCTATAATTTCATAATAGGATAGTTTTATTCAGAGTTAACTACTTTGGTTCAGGTTCAGAATGATAGTTTTAGCAAATATAAAGTAACATTTTCCAAACTCAGACTGTGAAAGTAAGGACTAGTGGAGCTTAGTAAAAGCATATGTTGCTCGTGGAGGCCTCACAACCACATTCAAATCACGGTCTTGCCAAATCACGTTATGTTCCTAAAACTCCTTATTTAAATTTCCCAAGCGGGGTTCATATGACGTGCTCTGTGTTTTTTCTATATAATATTAAAGGCGGCCTGTAGAAATTGTCCTCCTTCAGAATCAACTTTTTTCTTTTCTAAATTAAAGTCTAAATTAAACCTAGTTTACATTACAGGATGCAGGACTCCTTGACAATAGGAAAAAAACAAAACAAAACAAAACCTGTTCTCTGCAATGTTTGGAGTCCTAGGAGCCCGGAGGCAGCAGTGTATAGTGTGGACATTTACAGTCTCTATATAATGAGCTACGGAAGTTCTAGTCATTGTCAGCATCAGTGGGACCCTAAAACACCTGCTAACCAAGTCTTAGTCTTAAAGAAAGTCTGCGTTCACCCCCTCTAGGCTTGTGGATTCTCTCCTTTAATGAATGAAAAATTTAAAAAGTCCCAAACCCCAAGATTCTGTGACCTATTTTTGTAATACTTTTCAATGCTTTGCAAAACCTGGAGTCAAGAATTCATCCCAAAGTTGAATTTAAGTGCATTCGACTGCAATTTCAGTCAATTACCTTTTTGTCTTGTCACTAGCGTGTGTATAATATTTGCTCTCACACTTGGAGACTGTTTCTCCTTAGCCTTCTGTTCTCCTGTTTAGGAAGTCTGGTTCTTTTCACTTCTTTGTATTCTCTGTTTAATCATTGTTTATGATGACTCTGAGAGTTCTCTCCTGGCACCTCTGAGTCTTTACAACTTAATTATCATATCTATCACTACAGCGAATACAGTGATTATTTCCACCCCAGACTTTGGTACTGCATATCCATCCAAATTTAAAAGCAAACCATACTGAATGGTTGGCTTGTATGAAACTTGTGAAGAGCCCTAGTGACACAGTGGTTACAGCACTGGCTTGCTGACAGAAAGGTGAGAACCCACCAGCTCACTCCATCTCACACCATAATTCAAACGTATCCATTCTTCTTCTGTCTTCCTGATTCGTTGTCCAGCTTTCCAACTGAAAACCCCATGGCTTGGATCAAGCACACTGTTGTAATTAAGGTTTTGTGTCAACTTGACTGGTACAGGATTCTCAGTGGTTTAGCAGTTAAGATGCAGCTATCTCACTGGGGCTCTTCCTCTTCTTATCTGACACTCCAGTTTACCAAACATGACATCCTTCTCCAGTGACTGGTCCCTCCTGATGATATGTCTGAAGTATGAGAGGCTAAGACTGACCATCCTGGCTTCTAAGGAGCACTCTGGCTGTACTTCTTCCAAAACAGATCTATTTGTTCTTTTGGCAGTCTATGGTACTTTCAACATTCTCCTCCAACACCATTAACTCAAGTGCGTCAATTCTTTTCCAGTCTTCTTATTCACTGTAAAACTTTCACATGCATATGAGGCTATTGAAAATACCTTAGTCCTCAAGCTGACATCTTGGCTCTTCAACACTTTAAAGAGGTCTGTGCAGCAGATTGCCCAATGGGATACATCATTTGACTTCTTGACTGCAGCTTCCATGAATGTTGATGGTTGATCCAAGCAAAATGAAGTCTTTGACAATTTCAATCTTTTCTCCATTTATCATGATGTTATTTTTGGTTCAGTGGTGAAGCTTTTTGTGTTCTTTACTTTGAGGTGAAACCTATACTGACGGCTGTTATCTTTGATCTTCATCAGTAAATATTTTAAGTCCTCTTTACTTTCAGCAAGCATTTAGAGGTTTTTTATAGCAGATTTGCCCAATGCAATGTCGTTTGATTTCTTGCCTGTTACTTTCATGGGCATTGATCATTGGTACAAGTAAAATGAAATCCTTCACACTTCAATCTCTTCTCCATTTTTCATGATGCTTATTGGTCCCATTGTGAGGATTTTGTTTTCTTTACATTGAGGTATAATCCATACAGAAAATATCAATACCAAATCCATACTTGGATCTTTATTAGTAAGTGCTGAAAGTCTTCCTCCAATCCTGATGCCTCCTTATTCATATAGCCCAACTTCTTGTTTTATTTGCTCAGCATACAAAATGTTTACTTTTGCTTTTGTTAAATATAAAAAGGAATTCAATTGTGTGGATCATAAAAAACTATGGATAGCATTGTGAAGAATGAGAACTGTTACTATTGTTGTTAAGTGTCATCGAGTCTGTTCTGACTCATAGTGACACTGTATTGTGCTCAATGCAGAATGTGTACCAACAGGTAGTTGTTCAAACTGAACAAGGAGGATATTGTGTGGTTTCAAATCAGGAAAGGTGTGCACCAGAGTTGTATCCTTTCACCATTACTTATTCAATCCATAAAGATTGTTGTTAAGTGCTACTGAGTCACTTCTGACTTATGGAGACCGTGTCTGGTTTCCAACGTGTGACTGATGGATTTGATCAGCTGATCTTGCAGTTAGCAGTCCAGTATCACATCAGGACAGCCTTGAAAACCCTATGGGGCAGTCCTCTGTGTCCTAAGGGTCACTACTGGATGGCAGTGGGTTTGATTTTATTATTACTATTAAGCTTGTAGGTCTTAGGAGATAGACCTCTTTCTGAGTATCTTTCTAAAACAAAGAGCACAACCAGAGAGAGAGAGACGGAGAGAGAGATCATTGCCCAAAGCAAAACACTTCTCCTTTCTGATTTGCCTGCCTATAGCCACAGAGATCTAAGTAACTATCTCCTATTATATTAGAATTGTACCTCAGGGTTTCATTCAGAAACCAAAATGATGTATTGAGAGTGACAAAATCTATGTTATGGATGACATGAAGTATGAGTTATTTACACATAATTCTACACGGTGCATTGTTATTCTCTTCTGTGGGATTCCGGTATTTACTTCTAGCCCTACTCTATGTCTGTTTCCCCTTCTTTGCATGCCACCTCAATTAGGAATTAGAAAACAATTTTTTTTTTCACATGCTAAATAGATAGCTTTGTTTTCTCATTCCAGTGCCTATTTCTCTTTGTTTAAGCTCTGTTGTTCCTCTAGGTGTCATAATCTCTCTCATGTCCTTTCCTTACTGCCACTGGGTTTTCATATTTTGTCCAAATTTTATTCTAAGTAGATTTTTTTTTTTTTTAATGAAAGGCAATAGAAAAATGAGAACATACTCTCTGGGTTTAAATTTAAGATGTTTCATTTATGAACTATGTGATATTGGATAATTTATTTAATTCTCATCTGTCAGTTTCTCATACTATGGTAGCTGCTTGTGTGTTGCTGTGATTTTGGAAGTTATGCCACAATTATTTTAAATACCAGCAGCTGAGCTTCCAGATGAAGACAGAGTAGGAAGAACAACAGACAGACTAAAATCCTTATGAACAGCAATGGAACACTGTCAGCACCAGATTATTCAATATTGAAGCATATTGAAGAGCACCAGAATATTGTCACACATAGTACTGGAAGATGAGCCCCTCAGATGGGAAGACATTCAAAATGCAACAGAGGAAGAGCTGTGTCCTCTCAGTGTAGTTGACCATGATGACACGAGTGGAGTAAAGCCCTTGGGACCTTCCTTTGCTGATGGGACATGACTCAAAATAAAGAGAAACAGCTGTAAGCATCCATGAATAATCAGAACATGGAATGTACGAAGTGTGAATCCATGAAAATTGGAAATTGTCAAAAATGAAGAGGAGGAAAAAAGTGGGGGGAAGAAAAAAGGGGGAAAATGAAGAAGAATGCATAAATATCAAATCCTAGGCATTAATGAGCTGAAATGCACTGGATTGGCTATTTGAGTCTGATAATCACATAGTTTACTATGTAGGATATGATATATTGAAGAGGAATGGCATAGTATTTTTCATTAAAAAAATCAAAATCAGTCACGAAGTACAATGCTGTCTGTGATAGGATAATATCCATACGCCTACAGGGAAGGTCACTTAATACCACTATTATTCACTTTTATGCACCAACCACTAAAGCCAGTAATGATGAAAATGAAGAAATTCTTCAGTCTGAAATTCATCAAACATGTATTCAAGATGTGTTAATAAGTACTGGCAATTGGAAGCAAAGGTTGAAAACAAAGAGGAAGGATCAGTAGTTGGAAAATATGGCTTTGGTGAAAGAAAGTCTACTGGAGATCACATGATACAATGTAGCAAGACCAATGACTTCTTCATTTCAAATACCTTTTTTAAACAGCATAAGAGACAATTATACACATGGACCTTACCAGATGGAATACACAGAAATTAAATTGACTACATCTGTGGAAAGAGACAGTGGAAAAGTTCCATACCATCAGCCAAAACAAGGCCAGGGGCAGACTGTGAAACAGACCATCATTTGTTCATATGCAAATTCAGGCTGAAGCTAAGAATATTAAAACAAGTGCATGAGACTCTAAAATGTGACCTTGACAAGAAAGAGGGAAAAGAACAAAATGGATGTCAGAATAGACTCTCAAACTTGATCTTTGGTGTAGGAAGGTAAAACAAATGGAAGAAGTGAGGAGGTGCAAGAGCTGAACAGTAAATTCCAAAGGTCAGCTCGAGAAGACAAAGTCAAATATTATAACAAAATGTATAAAAATCTGGAGTTACAAAACCAAAAGGG
>NW_006408583.1:13922146-13945359 GCF_000296735.1 Chrysochloris asiatica
GATTGTGCAGATCATGAACAGCTGTGGACCAAAGTGCAAAGTATGAGTATTACAAAACACTTAATTGTGTTCATTGGGAAACCTGTACATAGATCAAGAGGCAGTTGTTCGAACAGAACAAGGGAACACTAAATGGTTTAAAATTAGGAAAGGTATGTGACAGGGTTGTATTCTTCCATCATACATATTTAATCTGTATGCTGAGCAAATAATCCAAGACGCTGGATTATATGAAGAAAAATGTGGCATCAGGATTGGAAGAAGACTCATTAACAATCTGTGATATGCAGATGATACAACCTTGTTTGCTGAAAGTGAAGAGGACCTAAAATACATACTGATGAAGATCAAAGATCTCAGCCTTCAGTATGGGTTGCACCTCAATGTAAAGAAAACAATAATCTTCACCACTGGACTCATAAAGAACATCCACATTAATGGAGACAGGATTGCAGTTATCAAAGACTTCATTTTGATTGGATCAACCACAACACTCATGGAAATAGCGGTCAGGAAATAAAAATGACATATTGCCTTGGGAAAATCTGCTGCACAAGACCTCTTTAAAGCATTGAAGAGCAAAGATGTCAGTCTGAGGACTAAGCTATTTTCAATAGCCTTATACGCATGTGAAAGTTGGACAGTGAATGAGTAAGACCATAAAAGAATTGATGCATTTGGGTTATAGTGTTGGAGGACAATATTGAAAGTACCATGGGCTGCATAAACAAATAGATCTGTGTTTACAACTACAGTGTTCCTTGGGAGCCAGGATGGCCAGATTTTGTTTCTCGTACTTCGGACCAGTCCCTGGAAGAGGATACCATGTTTGATAAGGTGGAGGTTCGACGAAAAAGAGGAAGACCGCCCATGAGATGGATTGGCACAGTGGCAGCAGAAATGGGCTCAGGTTTAGCAACGATTATGAGGTTGGCACAGGACCGGGCAGTGTTTCATTATGTTGTTCATAGGGTTGCTGTGAGTCAGTACCGAGTCGATGGCACTTAGCAACAACAACTTAACTGTCCTCTGTTTCAGTTCCTTATTCTGTAAAATGTAGCTATAAATCCTCCCTAAACTATTACTGTTGTAAAGAGAATAAAATGGGTCACCATATTTCAAGTGCTTAGAATTCCCGTGGCCCAGTGCAGGCTTTCATTTTTAATATTAGCTATTTCTTATGTGGCGCTGTGGGTTAATGTGCCAGACTGCAAAGCCATTTGAGCTGCAAGGTCAGAGGTTCAAGCTCACCAGCTGCTCCTCGGAAACCCTGTACAGGGTCGCTATGCGTCGGAACCAACTCAACGGCACTTAACAACAACAACAACAACAACAATTATTACTCAAGGACTTCCTGGGAGGTGCAAATAATAAATGTGATTGACTGCTAACTGAAAGATTAAATATCTGCATTTACCCTGTGTACCTCAAAAGAAAATATAAACTTTTTCACAAAATAATACCTATTGTATCTAGTGTCCTATGATAATATTGGTGGTGGTGTTGCTGCTAAATGCCATCGAATGAGTTGCAACTCATAGGGATCTTGTATAGGGCTTTCAAAAAGCGTCTGGTGAGTTTGAATTGCTGACATTGTGGTTAGCAGTTCAGTGCTTATCTTACCACACCAAGACTCCTGTGCTAATACTGTTTTGTTTTTAAGTGCCATCAATGTTATTCCCACTCAAAGTAACCCTGTATACGGCTTCCAAGGAGTGACTGGTTGGTTTGAATAGCCAATCTTTTGTTCAGTAGTCCAGTACTGGCCATTTTGAATCAGACAATCATATGGTTTTACTATGACAGGAAAGACAAATTGATGAAGAATGGTGTTGCAGTCATCATTAAAAAGAACATTTTAAGATCAATCTTGAAGTACAATTCTGTCTGTAATTCGATAATATACATACACTTACAAGGAAGGCCAGTTCACACTATTATTATTCAAATTTATGCACCAACAGCTGAAGTCAGTAATGATGAAACTGAAGAATTCATGGCACTGTGGGGTAAAGCACCGGACTGCAAGGTCAGTTTGAACCATAAGGTCAACAGTTCAAAGTCACCAGCTGCTCCTTGGAAACCCTATACAGGGTCACTATGAGTCGAAACCGACTTGACGACACTTAACAGCAACAAGAACAACTTAGTATAGTGCTGTAGCATAAGCACTGGACTGCTCACCACAAGACTGGCAATTCAAACTCACCAAATGCTCTTTAGAAAACCAACATGAGTCAGAACTGACTGGATGGCACTTAACAAAGACCAACTCCTTCAGTCAGAAATTGATTAAGTAGGCAATCAAGATGCATTGATAATTACCAGTGATTGGAACGCGAAAGTTGGAAACAGAGGAAGGATCAGTAATTGGGGAAAATGGTCTTTGTGATAGAAATGATGTTGAAGATCTCATGCAAAACCAATTGCTTACTCATTGCAAATAACTTTTAAAATAGCATAAAAGGTGATTGATTATACACCTGGACCTCACCAGATGGGATACATAGGAATCAAATAGACTACTTCTGTGGGAAGAGAATGTGGAAAAGCTCAATATGATCATCCAAAACAAGACCAGGGAAGCAACTGTGGAATAGATCATCAATTACTCATATGCAAGTTCAGGCTAAAACTGTAGAAAATTAAATCAAGTTCACAAGAGCCAAAATACGACCTTTACTACATCCCACCTGCATTTAGAGACCATCTCAAGAAGACACTGGATGCATTAGACACTAATGACTAGACACCAGAAGAGTTGTGGAATGACAGAAAAAACATCATGCATGAAGAAAGCAAAAATTCATTACAAAAGACAGGAAAGATAGAACAGACAAGAAAAGCCAAAGTGGATGTCAGAAGGGATTCTGAAACTTGCTGTCGAATGTAGAGGTTATAGCAACTGGAAGAAATGGTGAAGTAAAAGAGCTGAACAGAACATTTCAAAGGGCAGTTCCAGAAGACAAAGTTAAATGTTATAATGAAACGTGCACAGACCTGGAGTTAGAAAACCAAAAGGGAAGAACATGCTCAGCATTTCCAAAGCTGAAAGAACTAAAGAAAAAAGTCAAAGCTATGGCTGCAATATTGAATGATTATATCTGCTTCCTGGAAGTGAAAAGGACTTGTAATAGTTTCTGATAAAAATCAAACAATACAATCTTCAGTATGGAATGCAACACAGTGAAAATAAAATGAAAATCCTCTAAACTGGACCAATACTATCAAAAACAGAGAAAAAACAGAACTTTGAACTTGTCAAAGACTTCAATTTTCTTGGATTCACAATGAATGCTCATGGAAGCAGTAGTAAAGAATTCAAAAGATTTATTGCATTAAGAAAGACCTCTTTAAAGTGTTCAAGTATAAAAATGTCAGTTTGAGGACTAAGGTGTGCCTTACACAAGCCATGGTATTTTCAGTCATCTTATATGCATGTGAAAGTTGGACAATCAATTAGGATGACCAGAGAAAACTTGATGCATTTGAATCATAGTGTTGTCTCAGAGTATTGAGAGTATCATGGACTGCCAGAAGAACACGCAAATCTGCTTTTTGAGAAGGATACCCAGAATGCTCCTTAGATGTGAGGGGGATGAGACCTCATCTCTCGTACTTTGAACGTATTATAAGGAAGGATGAGTCCCTGGAGAAAGAGATCATAGTTGGGAAAGTGGACGGTCAGAAAAAAAGAGTAAGGGCACCAACAAGGTGGATTGATAGAGGCATCAACAATGGGTGCCAACATAATAACAACTATGAAGAGGGCACATGGTCAGGCAGAGTTTGTTGTATACAGGGTTGTTATGAGTTGGAACAGACTTGACGGCACTTTACAAAAACTACAACAATATTAAGATATACTCACTTGGAATGGTCAACCATTCAAGATCAAAAGGGTTGCATTTAGCCAAGGAAAAATTTGAAATGGTTGAGAAGAATGGTGGAATGGAAACAAGAATCCCAGGAAGGAAGTGGGACAACAGATGTTGCATCATGTTGTTGATGTTGTTGTTAAGTTGGTTCCAACTCATAGCAATGCTGTTTGGGGTTTCCAAGGAGTGGCTAGTGAGTCTGAACTGCCAACTCTGTGGTTCAAACCAATCTTGCAGTCCAGTGCTTTATCCCACAGTGTCACACCAAGATTCCTTTTAAAAAATAGAGGTTATTGAAACACCAAGTATATATAGTGGTGATAGTTGCACTACATAATGAATATACTCAAAACCACTGATGTGTAAAAGCATGAAAGTTAGTGTGCAGTATTTTGCTGGAACAGGAAGGATTTTGAAGAGCAAGAGCAGGAGATGCTAAGAACCTGTATATGGAGATTCACAACAGCTAAAGACAGCCAACCCACCCAAGGGAATATTGATAGAATAAGTCCTTGGAAATGGAGGATGGAGGATATGTCAAGGGTAGAACATGAGTCTTTCCACACTCAAAACAAGATCAAGGATGGGGAAAAAGTCAAAGAACCAATCTTTGCAATTCTTTCAGGTCCCCGAAACCCCAAATCTGGGCTGAAGTGGGGAAATGTTATTTATCAGTAGGATAGAAAGAGAAGTTTAAAAGTAGATAAGTATAAAAAATGGAAAATCACATCTTTAATAACTGGAAGTGCCTGAGAAACTTCAAATTCTACTCAAGGAGTGATTCAATAATTTATCCATAGGACATAGCACAAGGGGTGTTGATTTTTGCGAAATAAAACTGTATCATATTTTTTACCTCACAGGGCAGAGACAATTCAATAAAGTATTTAACTGTCACTGGAAGGAGAAATAAGCAAACAACAACAAATATAAATCTATCAGTAAAAATAAGGGTCAATTATAAATATTAAATGAAAATACTAAGCTTGTAACAGAATATAGCAAAATCAGATACGTGATATGATGATAATTAAAGTTTTAGACACTTAAAATTTAAGTGATGAAACAAATTTCTACCATGATGCCTAAATGAGTGCCAGTTGAATTATTCTTTTTGGCTTATGTATCCCTGGTTCTATTGGAAGCTAAAATTATTATCTGAGAGTGAGAGAAAGAAGAGATTATAGTCTAACTCATTGCTAGCTATTTTTACCACCCATCTGTCAGTTTGTTGTATTGTGTTGGCTTGCATGTCACTGTCATGTTTGAAGTCCTGCATGGAAGTATTTCAGATACTAGCAAGGTCATCCATGGAAGACCAGTTTAAGTGAAACTTCCAGACTAAGACAGACTAGGGAAAAGGCAGAGGTGATTCACTTCTGAAAAATCAGCTACTGAAAACCTTATGAATAGAAGTGCAACAATGTCTGGTATAGTGCCAGAAGGTTAGCCCCTCAGGTTGGAAAGCACTCAAAACTTGACTGAGGAAGAACTACTTCCTCAAAAATGTTGACTCCAGTGACATGGATGGAGCAAAATTTGATTTTAAAAAACTCAAAACTTCATTTGCTGATGTGATATGACTCAAAATTAGAAGAAACACCTTCACACATTCAGTAATGATCAGAATGTGGAATGTACGATGTATGGATATAGGAACTAGAAATTGTAAAATAACGAAACAGAACATGTAAAGATCAATACAGTGGTGTTGTTGTTGTCAGGTGCCATCGAGTCGGAACTGACTCATAGCGACCCCATGCACAGCAGTATGAAACAACGTCTGATCCTGGGCCAACCCCACCACCGCTGCCACACTTGACACCATCAATAATGCCACCTGGCTGATCCATCTCACTGGAGGTCTTCCTGTCTCTCTCTGACCCTCCATCTCACCCAGCATGACATCCTTCTCCAGCGACTGTTCTCTCCCGACAATATGTCCAAAGTATGACAGACGAAGCTTAGCCATCCTGGCCTCCAAGGAACACTCTGGCTGCACTTCTTTTAAAATAGATCTATTGGTTCTTTTGGCAGTCCATGGCACCCCTAGTATTCTCCTCCAACACCACAACTCAAAGGCATCAATTCTTCTACGGTCTTCCTTATTTACTGTCCAGCTTTCACATCCATATGAGGTTATTGAAAATACCATGGCTTGGGTCAGGCGCACCCTAGTCCTCAACTGACATCTTTGCACTTCAACACTTTAAAAAGTTCCTGTGCAGCAGATTTGCCCAATGCAATACGTCATCTGATCTCTTGACTGCTGCTTCCGCGAGTGTTGACAGTTGATCCAAGAAGAATGAAGTCCTTGACAACTTCAATCCTTTCTCCATTGATAAGAATGTTGTTTATTGGTCCAGTGGTGAGGATTTTTGTTTTCCTGACATTGAGATGCAACCCATACCGAAGGCTGTGTTCTTTGATCTTCATAAGTAAATGTTTCAAGTCCTCTTCACTTTCAGCAAGCAAGGTTGTATCATCTGCATATCACAGGTTGTTAATGAGTCTTCCTCCAATCCTGATGCCACGTTTTTCTTCATAGAACCCAGCTTCTCATATTATTTGCTCAGCATGCAAGTTGAATAAGTATGGTGAAAGAACACAACCCTGTCGCACACCTTTCCCAGTTTTAAAACATTCAGAAGAGTTGTGGGATGACATCAAGAACATCATACATGAAGAGAGCAAAAAGTCATTAAGAAGACAACAAAGAAGGAAAAGGTCAAAATGGATGTCAGAGGAGACTCTGAAACTTGCTCTCCAGTGTAGAGAAGCTAAATCAAATAGAAGAATTGAAGAGGCCCAAGAAATGAACAGAACATTTCAAAGATCAGTTCGAGAAGACAAAACCAGGTACCATAATAAAATATGCAAAGATTTGGAACTAGAAAACCAAAAGCGAAGAACACTGTCAGTATTTCTCAAGCTGGGGGAACTGAAGAAAAAATTCAAGTCTCGGCTTTCATTATTGAAAAATTCTCTGGGAAAATTATTGAATGATGCATAATGCATCAAGAGAAGATGGAAGGAATACACAGAATCATTGTATCAAAAGGAAATGGCTAATGTTCAACCATTTCAAGTGGTACTATATGAACAAGAACCAATGATACTCAGGGAGGAAGTCCAAAGTGCATTGAAAGAAGTGGCAAAGAACAAGAAACCAAAAGAGACCTCCATAAATGGAAGAATGTATACAGTGGTGTAGTTAAATTATATGATATGTTCTTCTAGCCATTGTCTTTATAACTTCCACCAAATGACTGAGTTGCTGTTGTTGTATGCAGTCGAGTTGATTCTGACCTTGTAAAGGGTTTCCAAGTAGCGACTAGTGAGTTTGAACCACCAACCTTTTGGTTAGCAGTCCAGTACTCATCCTACAGACAGCCACATCAGAACTCCCTACAGAGGCACACCAGGCTTGGGTGCGATCATGACAATAGGGTGCATACAATTCTTACATGGGAATTGGTCCCACTGGATTTAAAGTGAGCTGTTTTGGTAGTGGTAAAGGGGAATCTCACTACCATCAAGAAAGACAAGCCAGGAGTGGAGTGTATCTTTGGGCCCCAAGATGCCCGCATTTCACTGCCTCCATGTAGGAACAAAGAGCTGTGACACCAGAGAAGTAGCAGACCAAGAGCCAGAGCACAAGACAGAGTGACAGACATCCCAGCCCATGAGGCAAGTAAAGTGGAGTGCCTTGGTAGGAGACTGGCTTGTGGAATGGGGTACCCTTTGGGCATTTATTGGCAGCACTAAAGGAATGTTGTACCATTTGCCTGAGCAGGGGGGAGGCCAAGAGGCCACAAGGTTGTGAGGCCAAGGATTTGCGAGAGAGGTATACTTGCAGGAATGGTTGAGAAGAGGTGCTCCTGACCAGAAAAACTGTATCCTAAGCATTTCTGATATTGAATTGTAAACTGTTAACTTCCTTAATAAACCCCATAATTGTGAGTATTGTCCTTGAGTTCTGTGTGGCCATTGCAATGATTTTAGAATACCAGCGGAGAAACAGAGAGTGCCTTGGGAAGGATGATTGGTGTCAGAATTAGTAAAGAAGGAAAGAGAAGGGAGGCACAGCTGACCTTTGCCTCACAGGAATTGGCAATGGGTTGATGAATTTGATTCTCCATCCCCTTGTGAAGTCAAAGGAGGTCAGATGCCAGCTCCAGACATTTGTTTTCAGATATCCTAGGCATTAGTGAACTGAAATGGACCATTGTATTGGCCATTTTGATTTGAACAATCATGGTCCAAATGCTGGGAAAGATAAACTGAGCAGAAATGGCATCATTGCTAAAAAGAACCCTTCAAGATCTATCTTGAAGTACAGCACAGACCATGATTGGATAATATCCATACACTTTAATGGAAAGTCAACTAATACAACTATTATTCAAATTTAAACATCACCCGCTAATACTAAAGAGGAGAAAGTAGAAAATTGTTACCAACTTCTGCTGTCTGAAGTTGTAATCAAAATGCATTGATAATTACTGTTGATTGGGATGTGAAAGTTGGAAATAAAGCAGAAGGATCAGTATTTGGAAATGTGGCTCTGGTGATAGAAATGATACATCAGATTGATGTATTTTGCAACAACTTATTCATGCTTGGTAAAGGGTGAGTGAAAAAGAGTAAAAAGGTGGATTGGTACAGTGACTACAATCCTGGGTTCAAACATAGCAACGATTGTGAGGCTGGTGCAGAAACAGGCAGTGATTCATTCTGTTGTGCGTGGGAATGTTATGAGTCAGAACTACCTCAAGGGCACCACCACGAACAACATGATGCTGGAAGCTATGCCACTGTTTTCTCAAATACCAGCATACTCACACATGATGGACAGGTCTCAGCAGAGCTTCCAGAATAAGGCAGACTTCTTGTTGTTGTGGTTAGGTGCCATCAAGTAAGTACCGACTCATAACGACCCTATGCACAATGGAACAAAACACTGCCTGGTCCTGGGCCAACCTCACAATTGTTGCCATGCTTGAGACCATTGATGCTGCAATTTTGCCAATCCATCTCACTCGGGGTCGTCCTCTTTTTCTGACCCTCCACTTTACCAAACATGATATCCTTCTCCAGCGACTGGTCCCTCCTGACAATATGTCTGAAGTATGAGAGACAAAGTTTGGCCATCTTGGCCTCCAAGGAGCACTCTGGCTGCACTTCTCCCAAAACAGATCTATTGGTTCTTTCGGCAGCCCATGGCACTTTCAATATTCTCCTCCAACACCATAACTCAAAAGCATCAATTCTTCTATGGTCTTCCTTATTCACTGTCCAGCTTTCACATCCATATGAGGTTATTGAAAATACCATGCCTTGGGTCAGGAGCATCTTAGTCCTCAAGGCAGACTAGCCACACTGAAAATTAACCAATGGAGATCATATGGATCCTAACAGAATATTGTTGTTGATATAGTGCTGGAAGAGGAAACCTGTAGACTCAGAAGCATTCCAAATAAACAAGAACCATGACAACGGACGCAGACATGCTGTACAGGACCAAGCAACAAGCTATGATATTGCAGATAGAGTTGCCACGAGTTGAGTCAACAAGATGTCAGCAAACAGAAGTTATTTTCACTAAAGAATTTAATTATCAGATTGAAATTTAGTGTGGTAGAGTGATAATCAGAATTTAGGAAATCTTGGGAGTTCCAGGACCCTGGTTCTTGAGTGGTTAGCTAATGTATGCCAGGGAGGGCAAAAACATGGAAGAGAGATGATTCCTGGGAAAAATTGTCCTTAGTAATAAAGTCTCTGCCTCTTTTTGTTCCCACATTGTTGCTTCTATTCTCTCTTCCTCTTCGTTATTGACTCTCAAACCTCAGAAGTTATCATTAAAAAAGAGGTTTTTTTTAAAAAACTCCTGACTAGTAGCTAGCTCACTGTTACTGAGGAATGGTTTCTTCCATTTGACAGGTATAAAAATGCCTATGACAATGGTGCTGTTGTTGGTACTCTGTGCTGTTGGGTCAGTCTAACTCCTAGCAACCCTGCTTAGTGTTTCCAAGGCTCTAATTTTACCTGAGCAGAAAGCCATATCTTTCTCCCTAGGTCAGCTGGTGAATTCCAGATGTCAGCTGTGTGGTTAACAGCCCAAAGTCTAACTCACTGTGCCTGCAGTGCTTCGTATAGGGATACTTTTGTATAAACTCAGAGACTGTCTTCAGGAGTTAAACTCAATATTCAGAATGAGGACTTAAAAACAGAACTTCTATTTTAAGAATAAAATCTGCATGCATATGTTTACCATTTTCCCAATATTGAAGAAACTTGGATTGGAAGAAAAAAGCAGTATTTTCCTCTAGACAGATCTAGGTTTAAGTCCTATCTTCAGCACTTCCTAGGAATTTGACCTTAGTCCCATGACAAGCAACGTCTTTGATCTTCAATATCTTCATCAGACACCTAAGTATAATCATTCATTCTTCTTTAATTGCTATGAAGTTAAAATTGAGACAATACAGGGGGAACCCATAGCCCAGTGTCTGCAACATGATTTATACTCAAGAACGTTATTGACCTTCCTTGCTCCCTATTACCACTAAAATCTGAATGAAATTTACATAGAAGCTTTGCTCTTGATGTATGTATATAACATGAATGACATATATATCATGTATATATAAAATACGAATTATATGGTGATATATATCACATGAGGGATATACAAATATATATCATGTCAATGATATATGATACATCCACAAGTACACATATAGAAAAACACATAAAGGAGGATTCTAAAGGTTCACAGAAAACTCCATTATCTTTTAATTCCATTTTCCCATGAACTTTTGCAAGCTCCCTTCTTGTTGTTGTTGAATTTCTGGTCCCTTTTTAGGTCCCCAGATGTAAACAATCAGATGCACAGTATAAATATGAAAATTTAGTTGTCATTGAGTCAGTTCTGACTGGTAACAACCCTGAGCACAACAGAATGCAACACTGCCGGGTCTGCAACATCCTCACAATTGTTACGTTTGAGCCCATTACAGTTGCCACTGTGTAAATCCATCTCCTTAGGAGATCTTCTTCCTTTTTTCTGCTGACCTTCCACTTTATAAAACATGATGTTGTTCTCCTGGAATTGGTCCCTCCTGATAATATGTCTGAAGTATGAGAGACAAAGTGTTGCCATCCTGACTTCTAAGGAGTCTTCTGGGTGTACATTTCCCAACACAAATGCGTTTATTCTTCTGACAGTCCATGTTACTTTTAATAGTTTTCTCCAGCACCATAACTCAAATGCATCAATTCTTCTACAGTCTTCCTTATTCACTGCATATGAGGCTACTGAAAATACCATGCATGACTTGGATCAGGTGCACTTTTGTCTTCAAACTGCTATCTTTGTTTATGAGCACTTTAAAGAGGTCTTGTGCAGCAGATGTGACTAATGCAATATGTCGCTGATTTCTTGACTGCTGCTTCCATGAGTGTTGATAGTTGATCCACAAAGAATGAAGTCTGACAACTTCAATCATTTCACTGTTTATCATGATGCTATTTATTGGTCCAGTTGTGAGGATTTTTGTTTTCTTTATATTGAGGTACAATCCATACTGAGGGTTGTAGACTTTGATCTTCTTCAGTAATTATTTAAATATTCTTTGCTTTCATCAAGCAAGGTTGTATCATCTGCATATCACAGGTTGTTAATGAGTATTCCTCCAATCCTGATGTTGTTTTAATTCATATAATCCAGCTTCTTAGATTATTTGCTCAGCATATAGATTGAATAAACATGGTGAAAAGATACAACCTTGGCACACACCTTTCCTGATGTTAAACCCTTCAGTATCTTCTTGTTCTGTTGGAACAACTGCCTCTTGGACTGTGTACAGGTTCCTTCATAAGCACAATGAAGTATTCTGGAATACCCATTCTTCACAATGTTATCCATTGCTTGTCATGATCCACACAGTTGTAAGTCTTTGCTAGTTAATAAAGCGCTAACAGACATCTTTCTGGTATCCTCTGCCTTCAGCTAAGATCCATCTGACATCAACAATGTTATCCCTCGCTTCATATTCTCTTCTGTTTGCTACTTGAATTTCTGACCCCTTGTAGATTCCCAGTTACAAATGATTAGATATGTGTGTAAATATGAAAAGTAATGAGAAAATGGGCTGCCTAAATTTTTATCAAATTAGAAAAATAATTTAAGCAACTCCTGGGGAGACAAGAGCATAAAAGCACAATAACATTATTTTCAGTCTGTCAAAAAATTTTTCTGGTGACTCTCAATTAGTGGCATCCTTTCATATACATTTTAAAAGACTAAGTTGTCATTAAGAATGAAAGTCTATTTGTAATTTGCAGAGCATTCCACCTCACAGAAATTTTGTCAGAAGATCTTAGTTTTTTCTCCTTTTTATGTCTGTCCTACAAATCTCCTCTTTCTCTTCCTCTTACTTCCTTCCAAATCCTCAGTGGCTTCGACAGCTGTTATCCCTCCCTCCCCCTCCTCCATTCAGAGTGGGACTGTGTTGCCATTGGAGACCTCCCCAGCTCCCAGAAGCTAGCTCTGTCCAAGAACTTAGGTGGTGGACTTAAAGTAGCAGAAAGTAGTCAATAATTAGAAAAACAGATTTTCAGCCAAACTGAGTAACTAGAACTTGGAATTCCATATCTGCAATGTTGGTTTCGCTAATTAATTAGCACAAAAATAATGGTCTGTGGGGGAGCATAGCTTTATAAACTTTTGGCTGGGCCCGTTACAAATGAACACTATGTGCAGGAAAACGTTAACAGTGGAGGAGAAAGGCATTTTCACAAAGTTTTACAGAATGTGGCTTAGGGTCCTCAGGGCAAACATATGCATTACACATCTAACCCCACACTGAGAATAAAATCCCCAAAGCTGGTTCCTCTGCTAGTCCTATTAAAAATTCCCGAGAACTCAAGTGCTGCCAATTTCAGACTGAGAATAAATGGTTCATGGTTCCTTGTGAAACGGCATCCAAAATTCATGCTCTCAGAGCTGCAAACAGGATCACCAAGCGAGAAATGCGTCTGATTCCTGAGGCACCAGAAAAGGCCAGTGTGGATCCAACACCGTGTGTTTCAGGCTGGGCACCCAAATCCGTTTACTGATGGAAATAGTTAGAGTTGGGATTTTACTGTAAAGAAGAACTGCCCCTGTGTTTGCTTTTTGTACTAACTAGTCCAAGCGTGGGTCTTGGAACCAATGATGGAGAAGTTTTGAAATGCTGTACGTTTCGTAGGATGTCACTTCCCATAGAATTTGACACGTACACACAGTCAGAGGGCAGAGCTGGAGCAGTCCAAACCTTTCCATTTGTGCAGATGGCTCTGATGCACTGTTACTGACGCTGGCATCCAAGAGAGTGAATGGTCTCTTCAGACTGTCCTAGTTGCCCTGGGGTCCAGATTCCGGGTGACCCCATGACTGTCAGAGCAGAACTGGGCTCCACAGGGTTTTCAAGGCTGAGAACTTTTGGAAGCAGATTGCCAGGCATTTCTTCCAAGGTACTGCTGAGTAGGCTAGAACTGCCAACCTTTAGGTTTGTATGAAGAGTTTAAACATTTGCACTGCTCAGGTCTCTTATATCCTTAAGTCATTAAATTATCATTGTGTGAAAGGATGTTAGGTGGGGATGGCAGTGAGGAAAAGCATGGAAACATTTAGAATTGGCTCCAAGAAATTTTTGTTCATTGAAGAACAAAATACTTTGCCTTTGAGCTCAGAAAGCTTAGTTTGGAATCTCAACTCCACTCATGGTACCTCACTGTGTGATCTCAGGAGTTCCCTTTGGCTTTCTTGAGCCTTCGTTTTCTCAGCTATCAACTGGAAATAATGTGGACGTGAGGGCCAGGTGGGATACTTTTATGCAATGCTAAGCTATACAGTGTCACTATCAGTCATAACTGGCTCAACAGCACTAAAAACAACAATAATAGAACTGTTAAGTGCCATTGTGTCTGTTCTGACACATAGCAACACTGTATAGGGTTTCTGAGGAGCAGCTGGCAGGTTTGAACTGCTGATTTGTGGTTCACAGTCCAGTGTGATCCTCCAGTGCTACAGCAGAAGTCCAACAACAAACAAATAGAAGGTATTAAATGTTATCTTGGGAGTTTGGGTATATAAATGCTTAATATTGTGGTGCTATAGGATAAGCACTCAGCTGTTACCTGCAATGTTGGCAGTTCTAACCCACCATCTGCTCTCAGAAACCCTACAAAGTGTTGCTATGAGTCACAATTGATTTGATGACACACAACACTAATATTGTTTAGAGGAGTTCTGGTGTTGCAACCATTAAATACGCAGCTGATATCTGAAAGGTTGGTGGATCAAATCCATCAGTTACTCTGTGGGAGAAAAGATCTGACAACCTGCTGCTGTAAAGATTATAGCCCAGACCACCCAGGGGGGAAATTCGGTTCCGTCATGTGGGTTAACTATGAGAAGAAATCGACTCCATCACTCTTAGAACCAAGAGCATCAGAATCGTCAGAACCTATAAAAACTTGTTGAAATCCTCAATAGCAGCTCTCCATCACATTTCCATGGCACCTCTAGTTCTCAGTTAGTATCACTTCTCTCTAGCATCAGGAATTTCATGTCTACCCTGTGCAGAGCTAGAGTGAACTGTTACCCATGGGCATTGTACCTCTAGCACCAGAGATGGTGAAAACCAAGTAGACCTTTCTAGTACTCCTTCATGCCTGTATTTAAATTTGTAGCCCCAAGTTTATGTTCACTTATTTCTAAAGCATTGAAAAAGAAAAATGTCCAAATTAGCTGATCCTACATTCCTGGATCCATTGAGGCTCTCTTACGCTGTCTGCGTGCTACTTCAGTCTCCTAGGAACTTCTGTAGCTAACTTGTTTAAATGACCTGGTTGACCTAAGGCCTCTCTTCTTAGAAGGGAGAACATTTAGATATGTTCTGGAAACTTCATAAACTTGGAATTCTACCTACAAGGATAACTTTATATTCTGTTTTTGGCTTTCCCCAGTGTTCTGTCTTATTGTGTATAGTGATACTTGGATATCACTGTATGTGTACAGAGAGGACTGGCCCACATTTCTTAGAATAAATGAATATGCACACATAAACAGTTTCATCAGTTTCTTTAGAATGCTTTTTAAGAGGCCACAGCTATACAACCACTATCTAGTATTTTCATTGATTCTGAACTGGTCATTAAAACTGCCATTTCAAGATAATACTGTTATAATTCAGGCTCCTTACAGTATGACAATGTTTCTATATTTCTAAGTCCAGCTTGTTTTCCACCTTTACCCTCCTTTTTATGTGTGGTAATTCAGTTGAGTATCATAGGGTAAGAACTTTGGCTCTGTGTCTTTGGAGTTTTGCCTGAGGAGTGGAGTGGCTGATGTTAGGTTACATGTATACTTTTAACTCTTGTCTGCAAAGAGAAGAAAGGCAGTTCGGAACTGTTTGCCTTAAAAACACTTTTGGGGATGTGTATGGTATGCACGTTATCTAGTAGAGTGTTGTTCAAGTAATTAGAGATCTGATTCTCAACAATTAAATCTGGTGTCACCTTATATTTAGAGAGGAAGTTCAAGAGCAGATCATAATGTCTTAATTTTCCTAGAATGTGCAAGGTTGAGGAAATTAAATAGATGCCCTGCAACTGTATTAGGATTAATCACTTCATTGCTCTTGTTCATGCTGTTGAGTCTAACTGATAGTGGTCCTGAGTAGGGAGTCCTAGGAGTAGCTGGTAGGTTTGAACCACTAACCCTGTGGTTACCAGTCCAGTGTTTGTCCTATGGCATCACAGCAGGACTCCTTAATCACTTTATTGTTGTTGTTGAGTTCCATCGAGTTAGTTCTGAACCTTAGTGACCCTATGTAAGGCTTCCGAGGAGCAGCTGGTGAGCTTGAACCATCAACTGACTTTGCGTCCAGTGCATTAACCCACAGTGCCATACCAGGACTCTTTAAACACTTTGTTATTGTTGTTGTTAAGTGCCATCGAGTCAATTCCAACCTGTAGCAACCCTGCATAGGGTTTCCAAGGAGCAACTGGTGAGCTTGAACCGCTGACCTTGAAGTTCAAACGGCTTTGCAGTCTGGCGCATTAACCCACAATCCCACACCAGGACTCCGTTAAACACTTTAGCATATGACTTCTGGAAGGTATTTAAGGGCTGTGACTTCAAGTGTATATGATAGAAATACAGAAGGCAAAACCACTTTATTTTTTAACTTGTTATTGTGAACTGAGTGAAGATTTACAAAGTAGATCATCGTTTTTACAATCCAAAAATCATATACTTTGTCTGAAAGCAGTGATATCCTTCATTTAACAGCAATTCTATCACTTCCTCCCTGTGGTTCTTATTTCTAGTCCGCCCTCCTTCCCAACCTTTCTGAACTTTGACCTTAGGTAAATGTTGCCATTTTGATCTTTAATGGTGAGCATATTTTAGTAGGGTTTCTGTCCCCCCCTATATATTTACCCAACGCTTGGCTGAAAATTGGACAAGTAGGATGAGTTCTGTTATCGGCCTGAAGGGTGTCTGAGGACCATAGTTGTGATCTTTCTGACCAGCAAACCTGGTCATTTTAATCATTTTGAGTTGTGCCCACATCTTCTCCTACTCTATTCAGGACTTTCTAATATGATCCCTTTCAGAGTAGTTGGTAGTGGCAGCTGGACACCAGCTAATTCTTCTGGCCTCAAGTTATGTCAGCTGATGTTCATGTGTTCCTTGAGTTCATTGGACTGTATGATTGATTCCAGGCAACTTTAATTATCATCACTCTTCTTTCTTTCTCAAATGGAGAGACTAATAGTTGCACCTTAGATGGTCGCTCATGAGCTTTTAAGATCCCAGTCTCTATTCATCCAAGTAAGATGTACAACACTGTCTTTGTGGACTATATTATCCCAATTGCCCATGGTATCCCCTGAGACTATGGTCCTGAGCCTGCAGGTCCAGCAACATATTGCCTTAAGGTATTGGGTAATGGCTAAGATGTTTTTCATCATTTTGTTCCTGTATACTCATCACATTCATAGGTGTGTTTACAACAATGGGAAATGCCCAGGTACAATTTAGTCTTTGAAAAAATCCTTATAAATTTGTTGCTGTACACCCAGTCTCCCTCTCATACCTATTGAGCCTGTGTATCTGCCCAGGCATCTAACCATAGAACACAGTTATTGCAGGGTTATGTATATAACAGTGTTTAGCATATTTATTCAGCCAGTATGCTGAGCAAATAATCTGAGAAGCTGAGTTATATGAAGAAAAACGTGGCATCCGGATTGGAGAAAGACTCATTAACAACCTGTAATATGCAGATGATACAACGTTGCTTGCTGAAAGTAAAGAGGACTTAAAACATTTACTGATGAAGATCAAAGAGCACAGCCTTTAGTATGGATTGCATCTCAATGTCAAGAAAACAAAAATCCTCACCACTGGACCAATAAACAACATTCTTATCATTGGAGAAAAGATTGAAGTTGTCAAGGACTTCATTCTTCTTGGATCAACTATCAACACTCGCGGAAGCAGCAATCAAGGGATCAGAGGACGTATTGCATTAGGCAAATCTGCTGCACAGGAACTTTTTAAAGTATTGAAGAGCAAAGATGTCAGCTTGAGGACTAAGGTGCGCCTGACCCAAGCCATGGTATTTTCTATAAGCTCATATGCATATGAAAGCTGGACAGTGAATAAGGAAGATCGTAGAAGAATTGATACTTTTGAGTTATGGTGTTGGAGGAGAACATTAAAAGTGCCGTGGGCTGCCAAAAGAATCAACAGATCTGTGTTGGAAGAAGTGCAGCCAGAGTACTCCTTGTAGGCCATGATGGACTGACATTGTCTCTCATACTTTGGACATATTGTCAGGAGGGACCAGTCACTGGAGAGGGATATCATGTTTGATAAGATGGAGGGTCGGAGAAAAAGAGGAAGACCCCCAGTGAGATGGATTGGCAAAATGGCAGCATCAATGGGCTCAAGTGTGGCAACAATTGTGAGGACCAGGCAGTGTTCCATTCTGTTGTGCATAGGGTCTCTGTGAGTCAGTACCGACTCAGTGGCACCTAACAACAACAACAACCTCTGTCCCCTTTAATCCTTGCACTCATCCTTCTGTCTTCATTTGTTTTCAGCATTCTTATGCCAACCTTATTTTTGTATAATGTCTTCCCCATCACCTAAGTTAATGCTTGTGTATCTTCTAGCCAGTGAATCACTCTCCCTTCCCTTCAACCCCTGATAACCATCAAAGAATGTTTATTTTAGCATGAAAACCTTTTTTTTTGTTTTTGTTTTTTATAGTAGTGGTCTCCTGCAATATCTGTCTTTTTGTAATCGACTAACTTCACTTAGCATAATGTCCTCCAGCTTTATCCATGTTATGAGGTACTTCGCAGATTCATGTCTACTCTTCAGTGTGTTTATGGACCAAAGTTTGTTTAGCCATTCTTCGACTGTTGACTGTTTAGGCTGTCTACATCTTTTTGCTACTGTCAATAGTGCTGAGATGATCATGGGTGTGCCTGTATCTACTCGTGTCCTGACTTATTTCTTGTGGCTATATACCAAGTACAGGAATTGCTGGGTCAATCAGTTTTCTCATTTTTTTTTTTTTTTTTTTTTTTTTAAACATTTTGAGAATGTACCGTATTGTTTTCCACAGTGGTTGCACAATTTTAGAGTCCCAACAGAACTGTCTGATTATCTCAGTCTCTCCAGACACTCTGTGTGTTTTTTATTTTTGTTTTTAACATTTATTTTTATTTTAAGTTTTCTACTAATGCTGGGGTGAGATGATATCGTATTGTTGTTTTGATTTGCATATCTTTAATGGCTAATGGTTACAAAATTTCTTCAGATATTTGTTTGCTCTCTGGATATCTTTTTTCTTTGGTGAACTGTCTGTTCACAAAGGAGGCAAGAACATTCTTTGTGAATGTTATGTTAGAATTGTGGGAATATAGCTCATGATATTTGTGTGTGGGGTGAGGGGGTAGAAGAAGCATAAAATGGGGTCCTCAAGGTAAAATTGTGTCTCATATTGGAGCTTCTTGAACTCATCCATTCTAGATATTATTCTGGATTTTCCTGGAACAATACAGCACAGTGGATAGTATAGTAAATACAGTTGATTATTTCAGCAAATGGAAAGGCAAGGAGATATGATAGTGTGTGCCATGGTGGGTAAAAGCAGGAATACCACTATGGCAGGAATATAGAGTATATGGTCTTGTTCTACAGTGATACTGAATAGTTTTCTGAAAAGAAAATAAACAAAATAAAGCTAACAGAAGAGGTAAGACAAGGAATAATAAAATGTAGTTATCCTAGATTGTTGTTGTTATGTGCCATCGAGGAGCTCCGGTAGCGTAGTGGTTACGAATCGGGCTGCGAACCTTAAGGTCAGCGGTTCGAAACTACCAGCTGCTCCAAGGGAGAATGATGAGGCTTTCTACTCCCGTAAAGATTTACACCCTTGGAAACCCTATACAGGGTCGCTATGGGTCGGAACCGACTCGATGGCACATAACAACAACAACAACAATCCTAGATTAGACCTTTAATCTTGGCTTGTGATAAATAGGATATAAGGCAAAGGAGACTGGTGTCGTTTTATGGGTTCTTCCAACAACACAATGATGCAATAGACCTTTGACACAGATGCAATACTTCCCTTCTGTTCTACATTGCAAATAAGTTAGTCTTCTGGGAATACTACTGTGAGAAACACACACATTTTAGACATCACCACCTGAGAAGGGTTAAGGGCATAACAGTACATCCACACAGTAATTTGCCAATCTGGCCTATTATTTATCTGGGAATATGCAAAATGAGAAAAAAAAAAACAAAAGTGAAACATCAGATTTTTTTTTTTTCACCCTAAGGGATTCCTGATTTAGTGGATTTAAGGTGAGGTCCACAATTTCTTAAATCTATTTAGGTCCCTATAATATGGAACCATCTTTGGGGTCCATTTGTCTAATGAAAGTGTTGTTAGATGCAATAAAATCGGTACTGACTCATAGTGACACTATGCACAACAGAACCAAACACTGCCCAGTCCTATGCCAACCCCACAATCATTGCTATGCTTTTACCTATGGCTGCTGCCACTGTGCCAATCCATCTTATTAGGGATCTTTTCCTTTGATCCTCCATTTGACCAAACCTGATATTCTTCTCCAGGAACTGGTCCCTCCTGATAATATGTCCAAAGTTTGAGAGATGAAGTCTGGCCATCCTGGCTTCCAGGGAGCATATTGACTGTACTTCTTCTAATGCAATAATATCCCTCTTTCCCCATCCGCTTCTGAATCTGGCTTGAAGCTCTGGAAGTTCTCTGTCAGTGCATGGTTGCAGCTGCTTTAGAATGATCTTTAGCAAAAGTAAAGGATAAACATCTTCTAATTGAAAAGGTCCACTGAGAACCCATACCAACATATATTTAGAATAAAAAATGTTTTTAAGATCTTCCAAAAATAGAAAATAAAAACAGATAAAATACATCAGGTATCAGAATACTATGAGAAGGGTAACTGATATCCAACTTTGACAGCTAATGTCAAAAGTGCTTTCAAAATTTTGAAGTAAGTGATCTTGAATGTACAAACTAAATATCATGGCAGAGTAATGATGTGTTTGGACATACAAGACCTCAATGTTGTTGTTGTTGTTTTTCTCCAATGTACTCTTTCTCAATAAGCTGTCATCCCCACTTCTTACTTATCAACATGTACAGGTTCCAAAGACCAAATCATTATGTGAAAATTGGCGTTATGTGAAAATGGAGGATGACGACATCACTACATAGCTGCCAGATTACATTGTTACATAATTCCAAAACTACTGAGAATCATGACCCCGCCGCATTGACACATAACTTTAATCACCAAAGCCAGCACTTACCTTGTACTTTGGCATTCATTACTGCCAGGCATACATTGTCAATGTACAAAGTAGCCAGTCAGTAAAGTTTCTGCTATTGTTTTAAATGCAAAGTGTCAGGTAACTAGATTAGTCAATAAGTGAAGAGTAGGTGTTGATACAAAAGAACAAAACATAAAAGGAAACTCTATGGGACCCAGATCCAGTATAGACAGAAGGGGGAAGCATTTGTAGGATCATGGGAAAGGAATCTCCTACAGAATGGAAGTATAAAACCTGAAAGCAGAATGTATAGGCTAAAGCAGGTTGATGAAGAATCCAAGTGAGAATAGCTACAAAACTGGAAAGAAAATAAGATGATTTAGCTAATAGATTTGAATATATATGAAGTTAAGTGGTATATTTTAAAGTTTTTGGTAAGTTGAAAGAGAATTAACTAGAAATTTGAGGAAACCAAGGAATTTCTTAAATGAAGCAATTGTCAACCTCAAAAAATATAAAAAGCTGTACAAGAAAAATGTTTAAACATAGCATACTACTTGGCTGAACATAATACTTATATGATTCTGGTAATGAAAACATTGTGATATAGCCATACAGGGGGTTGTTGTTGTTGTTAATTGCCGTGGTGTTGAGCCTGACCCATGGCAACCCTGTACAAGGTTTCTGAGGAGTGGCTGGTGAACTTGAACCACCAAGCTTGTGGTTCAAATCAGCGCCACACCAGGACTCCATGTTGGGGAGGGGAAGGGAATTATAGTAGAGATAAAATCTTATTTATTAAAACAGAAATAATAGAGGAAGTCTCAATATAATGAGTCAAGGTATAACAGTAAGTACATGTGATTTTAGTGAAATGGAGGCAAAAATATTTTTCATAAGACAGTTTTGAAAAGTTAGAAACAAAGTAGCTACCTGTGGCAATGAGGATATGGAGGAAAGAAGAGATAGTAGATTGAGTGTTTAGAAGCCTATTAACAATTTGACTTTAAAAATTTCACACATGTATTCTTTTTGAAAAAGAAAAATTCAAAAAACAAATGACTATTGTTGTTGTTAGGTGGTAATGAGGTTGATTACAACTCACAGCAACCGTGTGTCCAACAAGATAAAACACTGTCTGGTTCTGTCCATTACTCACAGTCATTCGTGTTTCAACAGTTGCAGCCACTGTGTCAGTTCATCTTGGTGAGGGTCTTCCTCTTCATTGTTGACCCTCTATTTTAACAAGCATGATAGCCTTCTTCAAAGAGTGACTCCTCCTGATAATATGTCCTAAATATTTGAGATGTAGTCTTACTATCATTGCATCTAAGGAGCATTTTGACTGTACTTCTAATAATAAGACGGGTTTGTTTGTTCTGTTGGAAGTCCATGGTATTTTCAGTATTTTTTGCCAACACTACAGTGCAAATGTATCCATTTTTCTTTGATCTTCCATATTCATTGTACAACTTTTGCAAGCATATGAGGCAGTTGACATTGTGATGTCATCGTATATCTAGCTAAGCTCATTCTGTGCTTGTTAGGTGACTCGCAGTGACCCTCTGCACAGCACAGCGAAACACTGACTGATCCTGAGCCATCCTCACATTTGTTGTTACGCTTCAGTCTAATAATGTTGCTCATGTGCCAATCAATTTCATTGGAGGAAGCTCTTTTATGCTGTCTCTCCACTTTACCATGTTTAATGTCCTTCTCTAGGCATTGGTCAATCCTGATACTATGTCTGAAGTATGAGATATGAAGTTTCACCATACGTGCTACTAAGGAGCATTCCGGCTGGACTTCTTTCAACAAACATTTGTTTGTTGTTCTGGCAGTCGATGGTACATTTAATATTCTTTTCCAACACCATAACTAAAATGCATCAATTCTTCTATAATATGTTATTCATTAGGAGCTCTGGTAGCGTAGTGGTTATGAATCGGACTGCAAGCTGCAAGGTCAGCAGTTCAAAACTACCAGTGGTTCCGCGGAAGAAAGATGAGGCGGTCTGCTCCCGTAAAGATTTACAGCCTCGGAAACCCTGTACAGGGTCGCTATGAGTCGGAACCGGCTCCACAGCACATAACAACAACAACAACAACAACAACACCATGCTATTCATTGTCCAACTGTGAAATGTATGTATATTAAGCTATTGAAAATACCATAGTTTGGGTCAGTCACATCTTAGTCCTCAAACTGATACCTTTGCTTTTGGACACTTAATTTTAAAGAGACCTTGTGCAGCAGATCTGCCTAATGCAGTACATCATTTGATTTATTGATTGCTGTTTCCAGGAGCATTGATAGTGGATCCAAGTAAGCCTTCGACAACTTCCATCTTTGCTCCATTTATCTTGATGTAATTTATTGGTCCAGTGGTGAGGAGTTTTGTTTTCTTTTCATTAGTTTCGATCCATACTACAGGT
>NW_006408583.1:13945520-13963012 GCF_000296735.1 Chrysochloris asiatica
TATATATATAATCCAGCTTCTCAGAATATTTGTTCAGCATACAGATTGAATAAGTATGGTGAAAACATACAATCTTTGTGCACACCTTTCCTGATATTGAACCATTCATTGTTCCCTTATTCGGTCCTAACAATTGTCTCCTGGTCTATTTTCAGGTTCCTCAAGAGCAAAATTAGGTGTTCTGTAATACACACTTTGCAATGTTATCCATATCTTCTCATGATCCATACAGTTGAAAACCTTTGCATAGTCAATAAAGCACAGGTAAACATCTTTCTGATGTTCTCTGTTTCAGCCAAGAGCCCTCTGACATCAGCAATGATATCCCTCATTCCAAGTACTCATCTGAATCCAACTTGAACCTCTGGTGGTTCCCATGTTAATATACTTTTTAAAATTATCTTCAGTAAAGTTTTATTTGCATGTAATAATGGTATTTTCCAATGATTTCTGCATTCTGTTGGGTCACCTCTCTTTGAAATGGGCACAAATATGGATTTTTTTTCCCAATCAGTTGGCCACCATATCTCTTCCAATCAGTTTATCTGTCTTCCAAATTTCTTGGTACAGATAAGTGAGTGCCTTTACTGCTACATCATTTCGTTGAAAGATTTCAATGTGCATTTCATCAATTCCAAGAGCCTTGTTCTCTGGCCATGTCTTCATTGTACTTTGGAGACTTCTTCCTTCAGTGACATTGGCTTTTGATCATATGCTATTTCTTGAAATGGTTGAACATCAAACTTTCATTTTTGGTACAGTGAGTTCTTTTGATACTTTCTTAATTATGTTCAATATTTTAACCAAAGAATCCTTCAGTATTTCAAATGAGGCTTGACGTTTTTCAATTATTTCAGTTTGGAAAGTGCTGAGCATGTTTTTCCCTTTTGGTTTTCTAACTACAGGTCTTTGCATATTTCATTATAATACTTAACTTTGTCTTCTTGAGCTGCACTTTGAAATTTTTTGTTCAGCTCTATTCCCTTCTCATTTCTTCCATTTGTTTTAACGTCTTTATGCTGGAGAGCAAGCTTTATAGTGTTTCTAACATCTATTTTGGTCTTTTCCTCCTTTCTTGTCTTCTTAATGACTTTTTAATTTCTTCTGTTATGATGATCTTGGTAACATTCCACAACTCTTCTGGACTTCGGTTATTAGTGTCCAATGCATCAAATCTCTTCTTGAGATGGTCTCTGAAGTCAGGTGGAATATGTTAAAGCCATATTTTGGCTTTCTTGGGTTTGTTTTACTTTTCTTCAGCATCACTGTGAACTTGAATATGAGCAACGGATGGTCTATTACACAGTCTGTCCTTGGTCTAGTCTTTGTTGGTGATGTTGAGCTTTTCCACCATCTGTTCTCATAGATGTAGTCAGTTTGATTTTTGTGTATTCCATCTGGTAAGGTCTATGTGTATAGTTGTCTCTTATGTTACTTCAAAACAGGTATTTTCAATGCAGTCATTGGGGCTTGCAAAATTCTATCATGCGATCTCTAGCATTACATCCATCACCAAGGCCATATTTTACAACTTCTGATCCTTCCTCTTTGTTTATAACCTTTGCATTCCAATCAGCAGTAATTATCAATGCATCCTGACTGAATGATCAATTTCTAGCTGGAGAAGTTGGTAGATTTCTTCAATTTCATCATCACTGACTTTATTGGTCAGTGTGTAAATTTTAATAATAGTGGTATTAACTGGTCTTCCTTGTAGGTGTATCTATATTAGCCTATGCCTACGGAGAGCATTAACTTCTAGATAGATCTTAAAATGTTCTTTTTGATGATCAATTTAATACCATTCCTCTTCAAGTTGTCATTCCCAGCATTGTAAGCCATAAGATTGTCAAATACAAAATGGCTAATAGCAATCCATTTCAGCTCACTAATGCCTAGGATATTGATCTTTATGCATTCCATTTCATTTTTGACAACTTCCAATTTTTCTAGTTTCACACTTGTCCCAGTTATTAATTAATGGGTGTTTGTAGCTGTTTCTCCTCATTTTGAGTTGTGCCCCATCAGCAAAGTAAGGTCCTTGAAACTTTACTCCATTTGTATCTTCATGATCATCTCTACTTTGAGGAGGCAGCTCTTCCTCAGTCATACTTTGAGTGTCTTCCTACCTGAGGGATTCATCTTCCAACACTATGTCTGACAGTGTTCTTATGCATTTCATGTTTCAGTAATCAGTAGTCTGGTGCTATCTCACAGTGTTATCCTGCTATTCATAAGATTTTCTGTGGCTGAATATTTAGAAATAGCCTTTTCTTCTTTCTTATCTGTCTTTGTCTGGAAGCTTATCTGAAACTTGTTCACCATGGGTGACCCTGTTGTATTTAAAACATCACTAGTGTAGTTTCCAGCATCACAGCAACACACAAGCCCCACAGTATGAAAAACTGACAGACAAGTGGTGGTAAAGTCACTCTTCTATCAGACAATATGCTAGGGGGTGTTGAGAGGTGCACACATTGCCTCAGGAAGTTTACAGTTTAGTGCTTTGCAATAGAAATAACCAGGAAAAGACTGTCTCGTATTAGTGAATCACACACAAAACTAACATTCAAAGGTTAGTATGGAAGAAATGCAGTAGCAGAAAGAAATTTCCAGCTCATACACTCTCTAAGCCTCAAGTTAGCTTTGAAAGCAGTCACAAACCCTACAACTGAAGGCACTGACTTGGAAGGACCTGGATTAGAAAGTTTGCTCATGATGTGTCTTCATGATTTTCTTTGGTAGCCTTATTTTGTTTGGGCTCATTCAGCTTCTTCTTGTCATTCATTATGTTAGGGAAGTTTTCTTTAAGCAGCCTTCAACAATATTGTCTGTATTTTTTAAAAATATTTTCCTGTTCTCAAATTCTGATCATGCATGAGTTATTCCTCTTGATGGTGTCCCATATAAACCTTAGGCTCTTTGGAGTTTTTCCTTCTTTTTTTCTGCATGCTTTTCTAGCAGACAAGTATTGGAAGATTTGTCTTCAAGCTCACTAATATGGTATTACATTGATTCAAACCTACTCTTCACCCTTTCAATGTGTTATACATTTCTGAGATTTTATTATTAATTTTCTGGATTTCTATTTGAAGATTTTATATTGTTTCTAGTTTTTCATTTATTTTGTCCATTTATTCTTAAAGTGTTTTCCCGAATTCTTCTAATTTTTTTTTTTTTTTTATCTTACTCAATCTTTGTCTCAACAAAACATCATGCTTTTGAATTCCTTCTAAGGTAGTTCCAATAGCTATTCTTCCTCAGAACCTTTTTCTGATTGTTCATCTTAGTCACTTGTTTGAGCCACCCTGCTTTGTTTCCTCATGTGAACTGAAATTATCTGTTGTCTTTAAGACATTTTAGTGTTATTGTATTTCTCTTAAATTGATGACTGTATGTTGGTGGGTTCTTAGGCAGTGTTGACTACTAACTGCCTCCTAGTGGGTGTGATTAGAGAATGGAAACATGTGCACATGCATTCTCCACTCACTATTCATGAAACTCGCTTCAGGGTGGGTTTGGTTGCTGTTGGCTGCTGTCTGTCACTGATCAGGTGGCATAGGAGTTGGTAGTGGCTCTTGATCAGTGTGTGGGGCTGCCAAGGATATGGTTGTGGGTGGCTATATTGGCATACTTGCTGTTTCCTATTGGATGGGTAAAGAAGAAAGCACACAGATACATACACAGGAAAATAAACAAAAGGGAAAAATATAATAAAGACGGGAAGAGGAAGCAGCGGCAAAAAAATAAAAAGTCAGCAAAAACATTATAATAATTAAAAAGAGAAAGGAAAACAAAACCATGTAAGTGAAAAATAAGAGAGCAAATAAAAAAGAAACTTTAAATAAAACTAGGATAGGGAAGAAGAAAAGAGACAGGAGAATAGTAAAATGAAAAATCAAGAGGAGAACAATGAAGGCAAGAAGAAAAAAGAGAAACAAGAAAAAAAGAAAAAGTGGTAAGCTAAGAAAGAATGGATGAAAACAAGGGAAGGGAAAGAGAAGAAAGCCAAAAAAAAAAAAGGAAAACAATGACAGCAACAAAAGGAAAAATCTCGAGCAGGGGCAGACCCAGAGAAGAGAAACTGTGGAGGACTCCTGCCAGCCCAGGAGTGCATTAGGTAGGAGAGAGAGGTATGAGAGGGTGGCATGCCTGGTCCCAGATGTGGTTCCTGCAGGCCTGTGCTATCTATGTCAACGACATCCAATCCAGAAATAATCTGTACAGACTCTAATATTGGCGGAGGCCAGGATCTTGGTTCTAGAAGGAACTCTTTCAGGCCTACAAGGCTGCTGGGGGAAGGGCAGCTGGTTACAAGAGTTCCTGCTAGTCTAGGACCGACAGGGACCAGCTCTGCAAGTTCTGCAGGCCTGAAGAAGCAGAGCTCACCTGGTGGCCCACTCCCAATGGTGTGGATCTGACTTCTGGCAGACAAGGGGTTGTGCTGGAGGTGAATGAGCGTGGGAGTTGGCCAGGCCTCCATCAGAAGGATTCTCTAGAACTCTGGATTACCCCCTTACGAGTATGTTACAAAACTGTATGAGCATCTGTCATCTGGGTACAGTAACACCCTATCCTTCGTGCTTACTTATGTGCTGGGCTATTAACCACATGGTTTGCAGTCCAATCTCCCAGTCGTTCTGGGAGAAAGATGAGATGTTCTGCTCCAATAGATATTTACAGCCTTGGAAACCCTGTTCAGGTGCAGTCTGAATCAGAACTGACGGAACGGCAGACAGCAGTAACAGTAATCTTCATGTTTACATTATGTGGAATGCAGTGTAAGGTGCAGAATACATTCTCAAGAGAGGTTAATTCAGTTGCACTTTATCCCTGTAGTTTCTACTTTGAAAAAGTATTATAGTTTGCAGCCTGATGACAGGACACTTTGTTGGTCAAAAGATCTAGGCTCTGGAGCCAGAGAGGCTTAGAATGAAGTCTCCCATCCCAGCTCTGATTTGGGGTACATGTGTTTATGACATTGGTAAACCTACCATAGCAATGTGACATTACTGGATTGCAGATTCTTCATTTTTAACATGAGTATAATTATCTTGCTTTGAGAGTTTATTGAGATGCAGTATTTAAAGTATTTAACACAATCACACACACGTAAGAAATGCCAAAACGAATTATTACTTGTTTTTTTCTCTCTTAGCAAACTGTGTGGATTTGTGGAGACATCAATTCATTTTGGACATCAGTGCTAAATGCTGATGCTTTCAGATTTAGTTTTCAGCTAAGTGCTATTCAGAATGTGACTAAAAGACAGAATTCCAGTCCAAAGAAGGTTACAGCCCAATCCTTTCATATTAAGTGTGGAGTTTTAACAAGGCTAACATTTTCTTACTAGTCTGTCTTAGTCAGGAAGCTCTGTTGAAACCTGGTCACCATGGGCAAGCCTTCTGTTACTTGAAACACTTCTGGCCTCATAGCGACATGCAAGTCATCCCAACACAACCAACTGATAGGTGGTAAAAATGATCAGTGCAGGTCTGAAATTCAGTCTTGCAGATGAAAAGTTACATGGCAGTAAAAAGCAGAACTCTGTGTTCAGGAATCAGTTCAAATTAGGGTGCAAAAGAGTCATTTCTCTTTCTTTTTGTAAGCTTCCTCTTTCCCTTATAAAAACATTAATGCATTTTGGAGAGGACTTCTAAACTCTGATGCTTTCAGATTTATTATTAGGCTAAGTGCTGTTCAGAATGTGACTGAAAGACAGAATTCTAGTCCAAAGAAGATTACAGTCCAATCCTTTCATATTAAGTGGGGAGTTTGAACAAGGATAACATTTTCTGATGGCATTCCAGCATTAGATTAAAGATGTTGAAATGGGAAATGACATGGAAATTTCTAATGCGTAGCCAAAAACGAAAAAATAGAACTACATTATTGTACCTGAGAAGGGAAGTGGGTGGGATAGATTGGCCCCAGCCCATCTTCCCTGGCCCCAGCCTCCTCAATGAGAGATCCCGTGGCCACAAGTATGTCCTACATTGTATAAATGGCACCAAACATCCCTCCGACAGCACTTTACTCTACTGGGCTCAATAATTCATTGCGATGGCTACATGGAACTCAGACACTACACTCACAGTTTGGGGGCTTTGTTAGGGAAGCTAGCGACTTACAATTCAGGGTCAGAATGTTTAGACAGCTTCTCCTTTGCCATACCCATAGGCAGGACTCTCTTTGATCCTTGGCCTCTTGACCTGGCCTGTACACTGCTCTGACATTCTTACAGACTTCTTTTAGGGCTTTAGTGGTTACGAATCAGGCTGCTAACCTCAGGGTCTGCAGATCGAAACTACCAGCTGTTCTGCAAGAGAAAGATGAGGCTTTCTGCTCCCATAAAGAGTTACAGCCTTGGAAACCCTGTACAGGGGTCACTATGAGTCGGAACCAACTCCACGGCACCTAACAACAACAACAACAACAACAAATAAAGTCAAAAAACACTTCACTGTAAACCTCAGCCCAAAGGTACTCAGCTCTAGCTCAGCAAACCTGGCTCCGTAATTAAATGCATGCAGGCACCCTAGGATGCAATTAAGCTTCCTGTCCAAAGACACTCAGGTTTACTTTCTCTGTGAACTGGGATGCCTACCACTCTGCCTCATGCTCTGGGTCTTAGTTCTGCTGCTGTCTCTGCTCTGGTGTCACAGCTTTCTGTCCCTGAGTCAAGGAGGTCCAATGCACAGTGATCTCAGGGTCCAAAGGACACATTCCCCTCTTGGCACTTTTTTCATTTGATGATTGTGAGATCCTTCTCCTGCTTCTTGGTTGGTTTATTTTAAACCCAGCTGGATGGCAAAATTGACCAATGAGAATTAGCTCTGTTAAGAATCACAGCTGCATCTCTCTCCCCTTCTCTTACTTGTATCAGGAAATATTCATTTGGTGGGAGTCTGCAAAATCAATGGCTAGAAGGGAGTCCTGGTGTGGTACTGTAAGATAAGCACTGGACTGCCAATCGCAAGGTTGGAAGTGCAAACTCAGCAGTCACTTCTTGGAAAGCCTATACAGGGTCACGATGCGTCAGGACTGATAACTGGTCCTAAACAACAACAACAACAACATGTCTAGGAGAGACATTAAATGATTCACTGCACCACATACATACATGGTGTTGTTGTTAGGTGCCATCGAGTCCATACTGACTATTAGCAACCTTATGCACAGCAGAATGAAATACTGCCCGATCCTGGGCCAACCTCACTAGTGTTGCCATGCTTGAGTCCATCAATGCTGCCATTTGGCCAATCCATCTCATTGGGGTTCTTCCTCTTTTTCTCTGACCCTCCATCTTACCAAACATGATGTCCTTTTCCAGTGACTGGTCCCTCCTGACAACATATCTGAAATATGAGAGACGAAGTTTGGCCATCTTGACCTCCAAGGAGCACTATGGAAGAGCAAGGAAAAGACAGTGTGGGGAGCCACCTTCAGCTGCATTGGTCCCTGGCTCAAGAGTTGAGGGGATGTAGGAGAAAACCCCTTACTGGGGCCAGAAGGATTGTCATAGAGCCTCCCCACATAGAGAGGTGCACATATCTAACATAGACTCAGGTTTGGGCTCTGAAAATCTCTACGGGGCCAGGGTGGGCCTTAGATGAGAGAACCAGGGATCTAGCTGCTTCAGACTGGCTCTGACCTCAAACAGGGAGGCCAGAAAGGAAACCTTCCAGTTTCCTCCTAGGTTAATTGAGCCCAGTGCCTCAAGTATATAGGACAGTGATTTGTTCAAGCCATCTTACCAACGAAGGAGAGGAAGCAGGAATTTGAAGCCAAAACCATGCTGGGGAAACAGACTGGACCCGTCAAGATTATGTAAAGAAGAGAAACCAGAGCCTGGTGGAGTCTGGATTTTGTTGTCAGAAAACTCGTGACTCTGGTACTTTTTATGGCCTGGGAAAATCACCTCATGGACCTGATTCTCACAGAGTGCCTTTCTCTGGAAAATGGCAGATATTGATACCTCCCTGCTAAGCTGCTGAGAGAAGACTTTACAATAGTAGAAATTCAGCACTGATGACTTAAATTTATAAATGAATATGTGGATGAGGACTTCCATTGAAATTAGCAGTAGAGTTAAAGGCTTCCTTACAGTTCTTTTTTATATTAAGTCATGTTTTGTAGCATTACTAAATATCAGAAAATCAGCGAAAGTTATATTAAAATGAGAAACCAGAAGACTAGAGAGATGAGGGGCAGGCAGGATGATGTAAGAAAAAAACAAGAGGAAAGAAGAAACTGCTAAGGAACTTCATACTTCTTATGGATTCATTACTTGGCTGTGACTATATCTTAGAGACCAGAGCTTAATTTTGCTATGTTTTGTCTCTCATCTGCCTGGCACAAAACTGTCCACCTATAGCAGGAAATGGATAAATATTAAATGAATGACAGAATGAATTAACAGGTAAGTTTTACTTAACCTGACCTTCTTGCCACTAATTACTTGGAAATTGTGGATTTTATAGTGTACTAGAATCGGGCTGCGAACCACAAGATAAGCAGTTCAAAACTACCAGCTGTTCTGCGGAAGAAAGTTGAGGCTTTCTGCTCCTGTAAAGATTTACAGCCTTGGAAACCCTGTACAGGGTCGCTATGAGTCGGAACCGACTCCACAGCACATAACCACAACAAGAAGCTGCAACATTATTTTTGTTTTTAGCTACTGTCTAGATAGTCCATAAGGAATCGTGGTAGGTAGTGTTTACGTATTGGGCTATTAATTGCACTATCAGTAGTTTGAATTCACCATCTGCCCCATGGGAAAAAGATGAGGCTTTCAACACCCGTTAAGATTTACAGCCTCAGATATCCTATATGGGGTCGCTATGAGTCAGAAGTGACGCGATGGCATATCACCACCATGACCACCACATCACCAGTCAGCCCATGACTCATAGTAACCCATACATAATAGAATGCACAGTAGGGTTTTTATCGACTGATTTTGTTTTGGAACTAGATAGCTAGGACTTTTTTCTCATCTGTCTTAATTTGGAAGTGCTGTTGAAACCTGGTCAGTATTATAGCAACATGCAAGCCTCCAGCGACAGACGGCTGGTAGCTGAGCTTGAGGTGCGTCAGTCAGAAATTGAACCTGGTCTCCTGAGTTGAACGTGGAAGTTTTACCACTGAATCCCCACCACTCCCCCTAAGCACAATCTTAGTCTAATGCAACCCACTGTCATCCATCAATTTCAACTCAGAGCAACCTTATATAGGGTTTGGTGGTGGTTATGTGCCGTGGAGTCTGTTCTGACTCATAGGGACCCTTGTACAGGGTTTCTGAGGCTGTAAATCTTTCTGTAAGTTTTGAACTGATGACCTTGTGGTTCGCAGCCTTATTCGTAACCACTGCGCTACCCAAAACTGTAAATGTTTACTGGAGCGGACAGGCTCATCTTTCTACCTCAGAGAAGCTAGTGGGCTTGAACTGCTGAACTTGTGATTAGCAGCCAGTGCCTAACCCACAGTGACACCAGGGGTCATAGTTCAATGTTGTTAAGTGCTGTTGAGTCGGTACTGATGCATAGCAACCCTGTATAGGGTTTCAGAGGGGTGGCTGGTTAGTTTGAACTGCCGACCTTGCAGACCAGCACATTAACCCACAGCACCACATCAGGACTTCAGTGTTAGAGGATCTGAAGAAAGAATCCTTCAGTTGTACTGTGTTAAGAATAAGAGCTCATGAGCTCTCACTGCCAGGCTCAGTTCTCTAACCTACAACAGAGGGACAATCATAGTACCAACTGCATAGGATGTTGGGAAGAATGAATGAATTAACCTCTTTGAAGTGTAGAGAAAAAAGTAAGTACTAAAGAAACATTAGTTGTTGGTCTTATTCTAAGTTTTTATTTGAGTGGCAGTGTACATTTATTTATATGGTGTTCAGGAGTCCTGGTATGGCATTGTAGGACAAGCAATGAACCACAAGATTGGATTGAACTGCAAGGTCGATGGTTCAAACTCATCAGCCACTCCTCAGAAACCCTATACAGAGTGACTATGAGTTGGAACTGATTTGACAGCACTTAACAACAACAACATATGGTGTTCAGTGAATATTACTCAACTTTTTCCTTTACTCCTTAAAGCAACAGGTCAAAGTAACGTATTCCGTAATATAAACATACATATAGACATAAGTGAGGAGACATAAAACTGCTGCATTTCTAGGTTTGAATACATATGAATAAACCAACTTGAAAATGATCCCAGTCCCTGGTTATCAAAGAATATCCAATTTTAAAATTAAATCATTTCATTACTCCCCACCACAGAATGTACTAGTAAAAAGAAAGTTGTTTCTCTGTATTTTTCATTTGTTCTGATTCAATTTAACATCTGTTTAAGAAACTTTAAATACAGTATTTGGAAAAAAAGTATTCAAAAATAGCCAAAGTTGAAGACAAAGCTCATGAAGGACTAAAGAGAGTAGCACAGAAACAGAGCTGGGAGTAATCAAGGAGGTGATCTGACTCTATGTTGTGGGAATCCACAGTAGATCCATACGTAAGCAGGCACTGAACTCTTCCTTGAAGATTCACATGAAAGAGCTTGCTGTGGGTATAGGGCAGGAGGCCTCCTGCAGATCTTCCTTCTCTTAAATTGTGTCTGGGTGGGTTTCAAGAACTAGGTTCCAAGCCAAGTTCTCTAAGCCAACATTTGTAATAATAAAATCGATGGTTTAATGCATTAAATTAAAATGAGCTTGCATTCCGTCCGATGAAAGCAAAGAATGTGGCCATCCAGTGGAATCAGAGTGAACAAAAACGGAGGCAATGAAAAATGTGAGGTATGTATGAGACTCAGGGAAGAATCTGGTATGGTGGAAGCAAGTGAAGTTAAGACCAAGGTTATCCCTGAAAAGACTCCCAATTCCTTATATGACACCAGTGACACAAAGGAGAAAGGATAAGCGCTCCTCAGAGTAGTCATTCTGGAATATGCTTGGAACGTACTTCACCCAGGATAAGGAAATTGAGTGACCAGGTCATATGAGTCCATAACTCATGACCGTGAACTCCCATTGATTTCTGAGAGGCGATACTGTCGAGCACAGAGACTGTTCAGTCAAGGCATGCTCCAAGCAACTGTATAGGATGTTCAGTGGTCCTTGCCACTTTCCTTGAGGACAGGGCTGGTGTCAATTTCCTGATTGTTGTCAGAAAAGAGATATTATGCTGCTTTGGTAGCACAGTGCTTGATGTTCTCGGATGGTAACCAAAAGGTCAACGGCTGGAACCCACTATCTGCTCTGAATGTAAAAGATGTGGCAATCTGCTTCCATAAAGAGTACAGCCTTGGAAGAAACTCTATGGGACAGTTCTATTCTGCCCTATAGGGTTGATGAGAGTTGGTAACAGCTCAGCAGCAGCGGGTTATATGTAAATACTTGGCAAGTAGCTCCTTACTTTCTGGGTGCAGTTAAACTCTCCCGAGAGGATTCAACCTCCAGCCTGACTGGCTCACACCAGGCTAGTGAAAAAGATTCCTTGCTGTCCTTGAAAATACTTCTGAATCGGATCACTGATGCTTGAAATTATACTACTAGATATGTCCTTTGCTTTAAAGAGTTTTAAAGACAACCCCAGTACCGTACCCCCTACAACTGCTCTCCTCCCCATCTCCCTTACCAGCAGAAACAAAATCAAACAAAATCAGCCATGTTGGTTTAAGGGAACACACAGACTTGAAAATCAAACTAACGTGCATTAAAAACCAAGTTGCATTTTAACTAAATCTTTCTCCCATTCTTTGCCTCTCATTACATGTAAAATGAGAATAGTAGTACTTGTGGGGGTTACGGTGCTGATATTTTTACGTAAAGAAGCCCCTAGCAGGATGCCTGGCACATAGTAAGCACTCAATAAATATCGTTGTGAACTCGAGCTGGGAGATCAGGTGACATGTTTCATGGTATGCACGTTCTCTAATCCCCTCACGGGTGTTTTGAGAACATGATACTTTGGGGATTCATCATTTTTTCTGCGGAACTATTGGAGAAAACAACCGCCTGAATTGCTTTGCAGACTGGCATGGAGCCTCGGCCTGATAGCAGTGTTTTTCCTTAACAAGCTCCCTGATCTTTGGGCTCAGCCTGTGGAAAGCCAGGCAGTGAATCCCGGAGTGAGCCTGGGGGACGGGCACAGTGTTCCCCTGACATCTAAAGTTGTACTCTGGGAAGCAGAAAATGCCGCTGTGTCTCCCTGGCTTCTCCTTGACGGTGGGCCGCCCACCTCCCTTCCACCCTTCCCACAGTGCTTTTATTTAGAAACCTTGTTCATTGTCTTCTTGTTTCCATCGTTTCTGCTTTTCACCCCATTGCTCTTGACAAGAACGTCTGAACAATTATTTGTATGTTAATGATCCCCAGAAGTCTGGTAGCTAGTAATTAAATATTGTTAACTGCAGAGTCCTGTGACACATTCAGTGCCCGGTTGAAAAGATCTGTGAACAATACTGTCCTAGACACTCCCTTACCTGTCTCTGGCCCTACATTTTGCTGACTCTATCTGTCCTGGGTCAGAAATTACAGGTCAGCCTAGGACCCAGTGGAGTTCTTTTAATTCAGATTGGTTTGCTCAAAGGGGAAGCCAGCTATGAATTGGAATATTTTTGTTAAAGGTACGTGTTATTATGGGGTTCGAGTGCTCTCTTACTTGCAGGGAAGGTGGAGTGTCTATGTATCTGTTAGAAATCATTTTATCTCTTAAGTCAACCCCAAATTTCTATTCTGATGAGAAATTCTCCAAAGGTATATGCAAGAGCCCACCTAATGGTGTAGTTTATGTTTTGCAGGATGCATTCATACACGTGTGGTAATAGGGTGATATTAATATTCAGAATTTAGTTTAAGTTCTAGGTCTTCACAAAATGTATGAATGTGTGCATATTAATATCTTTGGGCCTCATGGATTTTGTTTTGTTTCAAATTGGCATAGTAATGCTTGGTTTAATTGAATGTTGAATCAATTAAAACAGATAAAACTTCTAACAAAAGATATTAAATATTAACTCCTTCTCTCCCTTTTCTTAACAATTTTCTTCATTCTTTTTAATTTTGTAAAATATTCATATATGTACACACACACACACGTTAACATGACTCAATTAAATAAAATATCTGAGAGCCAAGAAAAAATATTCTTTCAAGTTGTTTTCTTCCTGGTGAAAGATTTATAAAATATCTTGTATTGGAGAAAGGGTCATTTGTTTTTATCCTTTCTGGTTTTTACCACTTTGTCCATCCAGCATTGACATGAATAAATGCAGTGGCAAATTGGAATGGAAAGGGTTATAACCATAACAGTATCCTATACATGTTGGAAGCTGGATTTTCTGTCTTGAAGATACGGTGCAGAATTCAGTGAGATCCTCTGACAAAAGGCTGCCTTTACTACCACTAGTTGCCATCCATTAATTCCAGCTCCTGGGGACCTCATGTATATCAGAGTAGAACTATCTTCCAGAGGGTTTTGACTTGGGCATAATCATAGGTTGTTCCCCACGGAATACACCACAGGACTCAGGTCATCACTAACTGTTAACTGTGGGTCACCTGAGTCAGGTGTATAATCTTCTCCCACACTCAAGCCTGGAAAGAAGTAGAGCAAAGCCTTTTATACAAGTCTCTAAAAGTCCTACCCACCAGGCTGTGCAGATACATGTGAAGTTCTTTCCTGAAGGGTTAGGAAATTTTCAGAGGGAACTTCTAACATAGGAGAAACAAAGATTATTCATCCAAGTAATATTCTCTCTCAACTCAAAGAAACAACTCAAAGATCCTTGGATCTTCACAAGGAGGTGACCCACACTGGGCTATTTCTACATTTTAGCTAGATGTTCCTGCCCTAAAGTTTGCACTCACACCCTGTTGTTGTTAAGTGCTGTTGAGTTGGCGACAACTCATAACAACCCTATGTACAACAGAAAAAAGACACTGCCCGCTTGGTTCTATGGCATCCTTACAATTGTTGTTAATGTTTGAGTCCATTGTTGTTACCACTGTGTCAATCCATCTTCTTTCTCACCAACACCATAATTCAAATGCATCCCTTCTTCTAAGGTCTTCCTTACTCATTGCCCAACGTTCACATGCATATGAGGCTATTGAAAATACCATGGTTTGATTCAGGCACAGCTTAATCCTCAAAGTGACATCTTTTTCTTGAACATTTTAAAGAGGTCATTTGCAGCAGATGTGCCTAATGCAATATGTTGTTTGATTTCTTGATTACTGCTTCCATAAGCGTTGATTGTGAATTCAAGTACAATGAAATCTTTGACAACTTCAGTCTTTTCTCCATTTAATATGATGTTATTTTTCTTTGTTGCTCCAATTGTTTGTACCCCTTTACATTGAGGTTCAAATACATATTGAAGCCTATGTCATTGATCTTCATCATTAAGTATTTCAAGTCCTTTTCACTTTCAGTAAGCAAGGTTGTATCATCTGTATATCACAGATTATTAAAGACCCTTCCTCTAATCCTGATGCTATGTTCTCCTCTATAGGACCCAGTTTCTGAGATTATTTTTTCAGCATACAGATTGAATAAGTATGGTGAAAGATACAACCCTGGTACACATCTTTCCTGATTTTAAACTATTCAGTATCCTCTTGTTCTCTTCTAATGATTGCCCTTTGGTCTACACACATGTTCCTCATGAGCACAAGTAAGTATTCTGGAATATCTGTTTTTCTCAATGCTACCCATAATCTGTCATGATCCTCATAGTTGAATGCTTTCGCATAGTCAATAAAGCCCAAGTAAACTTCTTTCTTGAGTCCTGGTGTGGCACTATAGGAAATACACTGGGCTGCTAACCACAAGGTCGGCAGTTCAGACCCACCAGCAGCTCTTCAGACTCTATACATGGTCTCCATGAGTCGGAACCAACTAGACAACACTTAATGGTAACAACAACAAACATCTTTTGATATTCTCTGCTTTCGGCCAAGATCCATCCGACATCACCAATGATATTATTTCTCCTTCCATATCCTCTTTTGAGTCTGCCTTAACTTCGGGCAGCTCCCATTAGTATCACATACAAGTAAATTTTTATTGAAGATTATTAAAAAATGATCTACAGCTATACTCATATTTTAATAATCTTCAATACAATTTTAATTATTGTATTATGTTACGTTTCTATTATGTTACATTTCTTTATAATGGGCACAAATATGAATCTCTTCCAATCAGTTGTCCAGATAGCTGTCGTCTATATTTTTGACATAAACAAGCGAGCACCTCCAGTGATACATCAATTTGTTGAAACATTTCAATTTATGTTCTGTCAATTCCTGGGGTCTTGTATTTTGCCAATGTCTTCTGGCATGATTGGACTTCTTTCTTCAATACTATCAGTTCTTGGTCATATGCTACTTTTTGAAATGATTGAACACTGACCAGTTGTTTTTGGTATAGTGCCTCTGTGAATTCCTTCCATCTTTTGATGTTTCTTGCGTCATTCAACATTTTGAACGTAAAGTACTTCAGTATTGCAAGTCGAGGCTTGAATTTTTTCTTTAGTTCTTTCAGCTTGAGAAATACTGAATAGTCTTCCCTTTTCATTTTCTAATTCCAGGTCTTCATACATTTCATTATAATACTTGACCTAATCTTCTTGAGCTGCTCTTTGAAATTTTCTAAAGCTCTTTTACTTTATCCAACTTTCTTTCAGTTGCTTTAGCTTCTATGTACTCAACAGCGAGTTTTAGAATCTCTTTCTGACATTCGTTCTGGTCTTTTCTTTCTTTCCTGTTTTTTTTTTTTTTAAATGCCCATTTTGTTTCTTCATGTATGATGTTATCCCACAACTCTTCTGATCTTTGGTCATAATTGTCAAATGCATCAAATCTGTTCTTGAGTTGTTCTCTAAATTCACTTGGTATATACTCAAAATTACATTTTGAATGTGTACTAATTTTCTTAAGCTTCAGCCTGAACTTGCGTATAAGTAATTGATGGTCTGTTCCACATTTGGCTCCTGGCCCTGTTTTGGATGATGATATTGAGCTTCTCCATTATCTCTTCCCACAGATGTAGTCAATTTGATTACTGCATATTCCATACAGAGTGGCCAGGTATATAGTCACTTTTTTATATTACTGGGGAACGGTATCTGCAATGAATAAAGCATTGGTCTTGCAGAATTCTATCATGTGATTTCCAACATGGTTTTTTACCCCCAAGCCATTATTTTCTAATTATTGATCCTTCCTCTTTGTTTCCTTCTTTAGCATTCAGTCATGGGCAATTATCAATGCATATTGATTACCTGTTTCATCAATTTCACAATTATTCAAGTTCATCATCACTGTTTGCTGTCTACATTTTAATAGTAGTGGTTTTCCTTGTAGGTATATAGATGCTATCCTGTCACAGATAGCATTGTAATTCAAGAAAAATCTTGAAATGTTCTTTTTTTGTCTATGAATGTGATGCTATTCCCCTCAATTTGTTGTTCCTGGCATAGTAAACCATATGATTGTCTGTTTCAAACTGGCCAATATCAGTCCATTTCAGTTCAATAATGCCTAGAATATCAGTTTTTATGTATTACATTTCATTTTGACAACTTGCAATTTTCTTGATTCATACTTTGTGTATTCCAAGTTCCAATTATTAATGGATGTATACAGCTGTTTCTTCTTATTTTGAGTTGTGCCCCATCAGCAAATGAAGGTCCCAAAAGCTTACCTCCATCCACGTATTAAGGTCAGCTCTACTTTGAGGAGGCAGCTCTTCACAGTCATATTTTGAATGCCTTCTAACCCGAGGGGCTTATCTTCTGGCACTATATCTGACCAAGTTCTGTGGCTATTTTATAAAGTTTTCAGTTGTGTGGCACTGTAAGACAGCACTGGACTTCAAGGTCAGTTTGAAATGCAATGACGGCAGTTGAAAATCCACCATCTGCTCCTAGGAAATTCTATACAGGGTCGTTATGAGTTGGAACCACTCAATGGCACTAAAACAAAAGCACAAACAACCACTGAGTAATGGTCTACCTCTCCTTCTTCCTAATCTTAGTCTGGTAGCTCTGCTGAAACTTATCCTCCATGGGGACATTCTGATATCTAAAATACCAGTGGCATAGCTTCTAGCATCACATAAAACACATGTAAACAACATATGAGCTACTACAGTAATATAAAGTGACAAATGAGGGGTGGGACCTTGAGTATTTCACAACAGGCTTTAGAGACCATTTCAAATACAGATTTGATGTATTAAACACTATGACTAAAGCCCAGAGGAGTTGTAGGATGGCATCAAGAACATCATACATGAAATAAGCAATGCTGTTGTTGTTGTTAAGTACTGTTGAGTTGGTTCTGATTCATAGCAAGCCTTTATAGGGTTTGCAAGGAGCTTCTGGTGGGTTTGTGGTTAGTAGTTTGTAGTCTGGTGGTTTGTGGTGTTTATTCTACAGTGCCACACCAGGACTCTGAAAAAGAACTT
>NW_006408583.1:13965737-13975936 GCF_000296735.1 Chrysochloris asiatica
TCATGTTTGGTAAGGTGGAGGGTCAGAGAAAAAGAGGAAGACCACCAACGAGATGAATTGGCTAAGTGGCATCATTGATGGACTCAAGCGTGGCAACAGTAGTTGGTGTTTCTTTCTGCTGTGCATAAGCTATGAGTCGCTATGAGTAGGTACCAACTCAATGCCACCTAACAACAACACAACGACTGGACGACATCTGTATTTGTACCTATTACCAAAAATGATGGCCCAACAGAACAATATCATTAATATCACATGTAGGTAATGTATTTCTTAAGATAGTTCCAAAAGGATTGTAGCAGTACATTGGCAAGGAGCTGCTAGAAATTACAGCCAGATTCAGAAGAGGACATGGAATGAGGGATATCAGGGTTTACATCAGATGTATCTTGGCCCAAAGCAGAGCATACCTAAAAGGTATTTGCTTGTTTTTATTAACTGAATAAAGGCATTCAGCTGTGTGGATTATAACAAACTATGGATAACATTGTAAGGAATGGGAGTTCCAGAACATTGATTGTGCTCATGCAGCACCTGTACATAGACCAAGAGGCAATTGTTCTAACAGAGCAAGAAGATAATTGCGTTGTTTAAAATTAGGAAAGGTGTGCATCAAGACTGTGTCCTTTCACTATACGTATTCAATGTATGCTGAGCAAATAATCTAAGAGTTGGACTACATGAAGAACATAGCAGCAGGAATGGAGAAAGTCATTAACGATCTGTGATACACAGATGACACAACCTTGTTTGCTGAAAGCAAAGAGAAGTTGAGGCACTTAAGGTTGAAAAATCAAAGAATAGGATTACAACTCAATGTAAACAGAGCAAAAATCCTCACAACTGGCCCAATAAACAACATTATAATAATTGGTAAAAAACACATTGCAATTGTCAAGGATTTCTTTTTACTTAGATCTGCAATCAATGCTCATGGAAACAGTAGTCAAGAAGTCAACCAACAGATTCAAAATGGCCAATACTAGTCTATTTCAGCTCACCAATGCCTAGGACATCGTTCTTTATTCATTACATATCCTTTTTGAACACTTCCAATTTCCCTTGATTCATATTTTCTGCATTCCTATTCTGATTATTAATGAATATTTGCAGCTGTTTCTTCTCATTTTGAGTAGTGCTCCATTAGCAAAGGAAAGTCTCAAAATCTTAGGTCGATTTTTGTTGTGTAAGACCTCTCTAAAGTGTTAAGGAGCAAAGATATCATTTTAAGGACTAAGGTGTACCTGACCCAAGCTATTATGTTTTCAATAACCTCATATGCATGTGAAAGTTGCATGATGAATAAGGAAGACCATAGAAGAATGGATACATGTGAATTGTAGTGTTGCAAACAAACAAACAAAAAACACACACACACACAACAAAAAACAAAAAAAACCCGAAAGTACTATGGACTGGAAAAGAACAAATCTTTCTTGGAAGAAGTATAATCAGAATGATCCTTGGAAGTGAGGATGGCAGAACTTCATCTCATGTACTTTGGACATGTCATTAGGAGGGACCAATCCCTAGAGACATCATGCTTGGTAAAGCAGAGGATCAGTGTAAAAGAGGAAGACCATTAATATAATGGACTGACACAGTGGTTGTAGCAATGGCTAAAACATGATAACAGTTGTGCAGATGGTCCAGGACAAGGCAGTGTAGCTTTCTGTCTTGTACAGGGTCTCCATGAGTCAGAATGAACTCAGTGGTGTCTAATAACAACAATAAGCTCTCAGTTCTAATCTTGGTCTTGCTATTTACTAAGTATCTTTGGCAATTTATTTTTTGAATCTTAATTTTTCATATCAACAGATAATAACACCAAGAAGTTTTGTACTTCTTAAGTGCCTTTGAGACAGTTCCAACTCATAGTGACTCTATGTAGAGTTTCCAACGAGTGGTTCATGGGGTGAGACCATTGACCATAGGGTACACAGCCCAGTGCTTATCCTATAGTAATACACTAAGAGGGTAGTGGGGTGGCTCCATGAGATAAGCACTGGATGTGAATCACAAGGCTGGTGGTCCAAGCACCCCAGTTTTCTCTAACTCCATGGAAGAAAGATGAGGCTTTCTGCTCCCACAAAGATTTTAAAAGCCTCAGAAACCCTACATAGGGTCGCTATGAGATGGAATCAATTTGACAGCATTCAGCAACAACAAAAAAATATAATAATGTTGTTAATGTACTCAGCACAGTAGTGGCATGCTAGACCCACAATAAATGGCAACTATATGTTAATGTACTAACTGCAAGTTCAGTTTGAACCACAAGATTGGTGGTTCAAGCTCAGCAAGCCTTGGAAACCCTATATAGAGTCACTATGAGTCGGAACTGACTTGACAGCACTTAACAACAACAAAATACCCTATATGGACTCCAGGTGTGGTGCTGTAGGATAAGCACCAGACTGCCAACCGCAAGGTCAACAGTTCAAACTAACCAACTGCTCCTTGGAAACCCTATCAGGATCACTATGAGTTGGAACTGACTTGGTCACACTAAACAACCACAATCCTATATAGATCATGCTACAGAGTAGGTTCATTCATTTATAAAAAAATAATTCAATTTTTTTAATTAAAAAATGCTTTGTAGTTCTCCTTATTTTTAAGAGCGATTCCTGAAGAAGGTGAATCCTACCCACAGTCATAGCTAAGATTATGATGCCCCAAACTAAGCTGAGATAGTTCGTGCCTACTTTTGGATGCTATTTATGTAAAACAATCTCCAAAATTTTGTAGAAAAGTTAACATAGGTCTATAATATAGAGTGATAATTCTTTATGAGTCTTTTGTGCTTAGGCACAAGTTATATACAGAGGTACTACCTGCCTTTATTCTGGACAACATTTTCAAAGTTGTGCAACTAAGGAATAACCTGAGAAGAGAGAGATAGCATTTCCCTCTTTAGAGTCCAGTATCAGAAAGATGATGTCATGCCTACTGCCTATTATAAAAGATGTGGGTTCCCTAAGTTTCTATAACACAGCCCACCTGGCTTATCTTTTCCATTCCTGTGGTTCTTGAGGGACAAGGGGAACTGATAAAAATTCATCATTCACATTGCTTACTGTGATGCAAGAAGCTGTAACAAGATCCTTTGTCTCTGACCTAGGAGTCTTATGTTTTCTGCCAGAATACATGAAACTGTGGCAGGCTAATTTGTTAGCTTGCAAATAGAATAAAATCCTAGCCCCTTCAATTTTTGACAAGTAATAATGAACAACTACTCCTTTTCCCAAGGTGAGTGCTTAGGTTCTTTAATCAGAAGCTCTAGATAGATTATTGCATCATGTTATTTTTTTTTTGGTCCAATATAAAAATGTCATTCCACATTAGTCCCCCAGAATGGGACTAATGCATTCAATGCATGGTGGTAATCAAACACTTAATGGGCAGGATTCTCCTATTGCCTAAATCAGGTCTGTGTAGATGTTATTCTCCAGGGTAAAGTACCCATGGCTGCAGTCACCTTTATAGGCCTCTGGGATTCTGCTCTGCAAACTATAGCATCTGGATTTCAGTAGGAAAGAATTTATGGAACTTCCAAATGTATATTTCTTGTTAACACAGGCATAGATAATATACTGGGAGAATGTGGCAAAACATGGTTTTTCTCTAACAACTCTTGCTAATGAGGAAAGAGAAGAACCCGTGGTTTCATTTCAATATCAACATTATGGCTGAAACATGGGAGCTAGTAATAACTTTACAAAGGATAAAAACAGTCCTGAAGAAGTATGAATGGGAGCAGGGGACAGCTACAGAATTATGAGATTTAATTTTTAAAAGGATCCCTACAAATGTAGGCTGCCAAAAATATGACTTTCACCTTCACCACATGCAACTTTTGGCTGTAGGTTTGTGCCACACTGTGCAGAACAATTAGGTCTGTTTTTCTCTGAGCACACATGTATCTTTCCATCATTAAACATCAAACTATACTCTCTGTATTGAGGCCAGTACTTGTTAATATTTTGACTGTCTACAATATTTCCACTTCATTGTAGGCTTTTTTTTTTTTTTTTCCTTTCATATAATGAAGACAGCCTGAAGCTTCTATGATTTCCCAAAGTAATTGTTTGGGCAGAATTACAAAAGCTCATACAACTTGATAAAAGAACAATGAGTATTATTAGCATAGAGGTGAAAACATGAGTTATGAGTTCAAGATTGAGTATAATTTGCACTGAATATGAGACAATATTTGCTTGTGATCCTGTTTAGTTATACTTGGTTTTGCAATGTGGCTATTGTACAATGTTATCTGAGGTCAAAATAACCTGAAAATTCTTTTCATGTCCTTCAAAGATCATCACCTCCAAGCTAAGGTTGCCTGAGTTGAAGACAAAGGATTCTAATTAGGACTCATGGGAGACTATAAAGCAATTGTCTGAGATTGTTACTCAACTTCATGAGCTCATTAATCAGCATCTATGTGTCTGTGTGACTGGAGAAAGAGTAGGAAGCATATTTTGACCAAGCAGGCATGGACCTGAAAGACTGGATTTGATAAGAGAACACCATATATTATTTCAGTTAGAAATGTTTGAATCCAAGCAACAGATTCTGGGTAACTTCAGGATAACTAAAAGGGAATTTATTGAAGAAAACCGAACATTGGTATTGAAGAAAAAAACCCAAGACCAGTTCTTGGATAGAGAACTAATTAAGGAAGTTCTTAGCTTTTCAGATTTAGTGGCAGAACTTATAGACAAACTCTTCCAGGTCAAAATGTCAAGATGTCAGTGTCAAGTCACTTTCAGTACTTGTGAATCTTTACCTAAGATTCAATTAAAGGGAGCATCTGATTGGTTTAGTTCGATTTGGAAAGCAGGCCAAATTAATTGAGTATTCCTCAAGGATACATTCAATAGACGATTAGTTTTCCCAAAAGATTATTAGGAATATGTTACCAGAAATATGTGAAAAGGATGCTGGACAAAGAACAACCTTATGATTTGAGGTGAAGAAACCATACAAGAAGCACAAACTATGATTAAAGAATGATCTTATGATCTTGTCCAAACCTTTGATCCTTTCTGTCTTATTCATTTATTTACTTTTTGGTTTCTCAAATTTCTATATCCTGAGCAGAATGGCTTTAGTCCCTTTAGCCTTCTGCTTTCTAGAAAGCAGGTCATGTGTTTATGGGATGGAGAACTTCAAACTGATAGCTGTGACATTAAAAAAAGCATTTGGTAAAATTATAACGTGGGGTATTTCAAGCACGTTAATTAGGGATTTCTTAAATTGATACATGGATATTTTTGTTTAGTCTAAGAGTCAATGAATTTCCAGAACTGTGGTGTTTGGTGAAGTTGATTTTCTCTTTTGTATGTTAGTATTTTACATGAAAAGGAGACATTGGTATTAATCTCAGCTGAGATAGATTAAGCAGGAAAGGTATAGTATGAGCTTTAAGATGAACTGTAATGCGTTCCCATACTAGAATAATTTGATGGCTGTAGGTGCGGAAGACCAACCTGGGTATTATGTGGCTGGAAAATAGGAGAATTTATGCCACTTTAGGCTTTGATTCTCAGCCTAGGGACGCCTGCTATAGATAGTATCCATGTTGTTGGTGTTGTGATGTGCTGTGGAGTCGGTTCTGACTCATAGCGACCCTGCACAGGGTTTCCGAGGCTGTAAATGTTTATGGGAGCAGAAAGCCTCATCTTTCTACCACAGAACAGCTGGTAGTTTCGAACTGCTGACCGTGGGATTAGCAGCCTGATTCGTAACCACTACGCTACCAGAGCTCCTTAGAGTATCCATACTACATCTAAATTTGAAACTTCATTTCTAAGCAAGGATAAACTTCAGAAATACATAAAATATCAGTGAACAGGAGAAAATACTTCATTTATTGGACACCTACTAAGTGCTAGGCATTACCCTAAGGCTATGTGGTCCAATACAATGACTGCTAACCATAAAGTTATGGAGTATTTAAAATGTAGATAGTATTATGGAGGAATTGATTTAAAATTTTTGTTGTTGTTGTTGTTAAGTGCTGTTGAGTCATTTCTGACCCATAGCGACCCTGTACAGGGTTTCCGAGGGTGTAAATCTTTACGGGAGTAGAAAGCCTCATCTTTCTCCCGCGGAGCGGCTGGTAGTTTTGAACCGCTGACCTTAAGGTTCGCAGCCCGATTCGTAACCACTACGCTACCAGAGCTCCTTATATAAAAAATTTTATACAATATTAATTGTTTACATTTAAGCACTAATACTTTTATTTGGAAAACATTTGAGTATTTTTGGGACAACTTGGGAATCTACTTTTTAGCAGCAAATTGTATGAAATCTAAATATAGATGAAATATTTCCTATTGAAGTTTAGTGTCAGAATTGAGATGTGTTGTAAGCATAAAATACACAGTGGATTTTAAAGACTTAGCAAGACAACAAAGATAAAATAGCTGATTAATTTGTTTTCTCCTGATTACTTCTAAAAGTAATAATATTTTGGATACATCAGATCAAATAAAATATGTTATTGTAATTAATTTTACAAGGCTTATTTTTTCTCTCTTTTCAATGTGGCTACTTGAAAATTCAAAATTATGTATGTGGCTTGTATTGGGAAATTTCTGTTGAATGGTGCTGCCTAGAGACTTCTATTAAACTTAGTATCATTTTACCAAATTGCACAAATAACCCAAAGAGGTAAGCAGTACTCTTCCTATTTTTATAGGATGCAGAAGATTCATTTGAAACTTTTGTGAGTTGTAGAGCTTTCCAAGTCTGTATGGCTTTTCTCTTTCTAGTTCCATTCTGCTCCCAAGCTGTTCCTCATTGCCAAGGGTAGTTTATATATATATTTATATTTGTATGTTCTCACATTATTTTTCTTCAGGAACAATTACAACAACAACAATATGGAAGGGGTACATGGAGGTGTGTGTGTGTGAAACAATGAGTTATTCTATTGGATGACACCAAGTCTAGTGATGTCATTGATGAATGAACAGTCTATTGTACACACAAAATGGAGATTTGGAAAATTAGACTATAACGTATTTGAAATACCAGACCATCCAGAGATGTAGCATATTCTCTGATACTAATTTTTTTCATTGCTGTTGTTAATGCAAGTAAGGTTTACTAGACCAAGAGGGGTTGATTCAACATTGGATAGTCTCAAAATTGCATTTATTATTTTAATATAATAATGAGATGGATTGGCCAAGTGGCAGCATCGATGGACTCAAGTGTGGCAACAGTAGTGAGTTTGGCCCAGGATTGGGCAGTGTTTCCTTCTGCTGTGCATAAGGTCACTATGGGTCGGTACCGACTCGATGGCACCCAACTACAACAACAACAACAACAACAACAATAACATATTAATATCATCCATGATCAGTCTAAAATTTTTAAATTATTTTTGAAAAGGCATTTCCAGGCACAAATTCTAGATGTGACAACTAAGATGATCTCGTTCCTCCCTGATTACTTCCTTTGTATTAAAAAAATAATCTAAAACCAAAATACTAGTTGCCATCCGGTCAGCTGTGATCCATGGTAACTCCATGCATAATGAAGGGAACTGTGTTCACTAGGGTTTTCAACGCTTGATTTTTTTTTAGGAGTAGATTCCCAGGCCTTTCTTTCAATGTGCTTTTGGGTAGACCTGAGTCCCCAACCTTACTGTTAGTAAGGTTCACCCAGTAGCTCCCATTCTCCATATGTTGATGTTGTTAAGTAGTCCAGTAGGTTCTGACTCATAGCGACCCTATATAGGCTTTATAATGAGCAGATGGTGGGTTCAAACTGCCGATCTTATGATTCAAACAGAGTTTGTGGTCCAGTGTTAATCCTACAGTGGCACACCAGGACTCCATTCTCCATACGTTGTTGTTGTTGTTGTTAAGTGTTGTCAAGTCGATTCCGCCCATAGCAAGCCTGTATAGGCTTTCCAGGGAGCAGCTGCTGAGCTTGAACCACCAACCTTGCAGTTCAAATGACTCTTCAGTCTTGCACATTAGCCCACAGCGCCACACCAGGACTCCATTTAGTAGCAACTAAACTAGGACCAAGCCCTCCTCAATAACTTGCGCTACTCAACGGCACTTAACAACAACAACAACAACATTGATGGGAAAACACGGCATAAAGCTGGTATAAAAGGGACTAGACTTTAAGCCGGAATCTTGGTGTCGTTAATATGCTGAACGCAAAATCGGTGTGAAGCACAAAGTCGGTGGTTCAAGCTCACCAGTTGCTTCTCGGAAACAAACTGTTCTCTGGCCATTTCACTCACTCAGTGAAGACAAATGTCTTTGCAGAAAGTGAGGCAGCCACATAGCAAATTCCTTTTTCCAAGTAACTGGGAGGCAGCTACATGGGTGGAAAAGCAGCAGGCAGAATCATCTGCGCTGCACCTGCGTGAACATGCAGCTTTCATAGACCAGTTTACTCACTTAGATCAGGGTGCTATTAGGCAGTCTCAGAATTCCACTTTGAGAAATGTCATAAGGTCTCCGACCAAAATGGTGAGTCTAGATAGCGGGCTCTTGTCTCCCCACACGTTTCCTTGTCAAACCCTTGCTAACCTCCCTTGGTGATATTCTCACTGCCATCACCCAGGGGATGAGGGTGGAGGGAAGCAGTCTTTGCCAAGATTGCCTGGTTGACATTCTCTGCCAGGTCCTTCCATCGTTGCCAAGGGCTAGCCCTCCCCACCCTGCAGTGCAAGAGTCTGTTGAAGAGCTTTTGCTATTTTTGCTTCTGTGAGGGGATCTTAGGTTACACATTATATACCGATGAGGTAAGTTACAGGTACATGGACTCATGTTTCTAATTTAGCTTGGTACTGATTGTCAGCGGTCAGCAGTCTCTCAGCCAGGTTCTCCCGATTTCCACTGTCCTCCCTTCTGGGGCATCTCATTTCACCCTGACTCATCGGGTTTCTTCCTTCCCTGCTGCACTGCTCAATAGTTAGTTAGGCTGTATAGAGGGAGGATTCAAGAGGAACCAAGTTTCACATAGAATAAAGTTCTACATCGATTCTCCATGGGTGAAACTAAAGCAATATTATTGAAACATAAACCTCATGATAGGTGAATATTTGCGAGATATTCTAGAGGTTTCCAACTGGTTTTACACATATTGTCACAATTAAGGCTTGCAATAGCCCAGGAAGATTGTATTAATGTAACTATTTACAATTTACAAAGTTAAGACTCAGTCTTAATTTAATGGCTCTATTATGAGTGCAAAGCCAAGAATGAGGAAAGATGTGATGGGTGATTGGAACTTCTATTCCCAAAACTGTAGGTTCCTACAGAAGTGGAATACTTCTTTTCTGTCTTTTTCTCTTTTCTTTCTCTCCTTCCCTTTCTTCTTTCTTTCTTTCCTTCCAGACCAATGTCTTGGGATTTAGGTTGAAATGATCCTCCTTCAAGCTACCCCTGTGACAGGCACACTATATGTTTTCTGAGCTCCAAGTCTCATGAATGTGAAAGTTAAATGATGTGCCCTCTTAGGGACAGGGCACATCAAAATTAGGTTAAGGTCCCTGAGGGGTTACTGAAAACCGAAATGTCTCTGTTTTTCTGCTTCTTAACAACCGATCATGCCCATGCACTCAGGTAGCTTTTTAAAAATGCTGGCGTTGTTAAGTACCATTGAGTGTTTCTGTCCCATAGTGACCATGTATAGGGTTTCCAAGGAGCAGCTGGTGAGCTTGAACCACTGACCTTGTGGCTCAAAGCAACTTTGCAGTCTAGCGCATTAATCCACAGTGATGAAGTCTTGGTGTGGTGCTGGAGGATAAAGCAACCACAAGGTTGGTTTGAACCAGGTTGGTGGTTCAAACTCACCAGCTGCTTCTTGAAAACTCTATACAGGGTTGCTATGAGTTCGAACCAACTCAACAGCATTTAACAGCAACAATAACAACTACCAGCTGCTCCTCGGAAGCCCTATACAGGGTCTTATGGGTTGGAACTAATCTACTGCACTTAACAGCAACAGCCTGTTAAGAAGTAGGTGGACAGTGAATAAGGAAGACGGTAGAAGAATTGATGCTTTTGAGTTATGGAGGAGAATATTGAAGGTGCCATGGGCTGCCAAAAGAACCAATAGATCCGTTTTGGAAGAAGTGCCGCCAGAGTGATCCTTGGAGGCCAGGATGGCCAAACTTCGTCTCTCATACTTTGAACATATTGCCAGGAGGGACCAGT
>NW_006408583.1:13976036-13976796 GCF_000296735.1 Chrysochloris asiatica
GTGAGGATTTTTGTTTTCTTGACATTGAGATGTAATCCATATGGAAGGCTGTGCTCTTTAATCTTCATAAGTAAATGTTTCAAGTCCTCTTCACTAATTAAGCTAGGTCCTTACAAAGACAGGAAAGAAAGAAAACACCAAAGTGAATGTCTAAGTAAACTCTGAAACTTGCTCTTGCATGTATAGAAGTGGAAGAAATGATGAAGTAAAAGACCTGAAAAGGAAATTTCAAAGCACAGTTCCAGGAGACAAAGTCAAGTATTATAATGAGATGTACAAAAACCTGAAGTTAGGTAACCAAACAAAGAAGAACAAATGCAGCGTTCCTCAAGCTGAAAGAACTAAAGAAAACATTCAAATCCTGTAATATCGAAGTATTTAATGGGCAAAATGTCAACTGATGTAGGAATCATCAAAAGATGGAAGGAATACATACTCAGTATGCCAAAAATAAATGGCTGATGTTCAGCCATTTCAAATGGGAGTATATGACCAAGAATTCAAGTATTGAAGGAAGAAGATAAAGCTGCACTGACGGCATTGGTGAAAAACAAATATTCAAAAATTGACAGATGTAAATGCAAATGTTTCAACAAACTGATGCAGTGCTGGAAGCACTGAATAGTCTCAGCAAAGAAATTTGGATGATAACTGTCTGAACAATGACTGAAGAAAAAAATCAAGCCTTGACTTTCATTATTGAAAGATTCTCTGGGCAAATTATTGAATGATGCAGAAAGCATCAAGAGAAGATGGAAGG
>NW_006408583.1:13982123-13997520 GCF_000296735.1 Chrysochloris asiatica
TGGCCAAGTGCCAGCATTGATGGACTCAAGCATGGCAACAATAGTGAGGTTGGCCCAGGATCGGGCAGTGTTTTGTTCTGCTGTGCATAAGGTCACTATGGGTCAGTACTGACTCGATGGCACCTAACAACAACAAGAACAAGGTGATAGAAGAAAAATATGGAAAAATTTGAAAATAAAGTAAAATCAATTTTAGTCAATTTGCACTGTATACTGTATTTTTTACACAAATAGCACTTAAGTTAAACAGTGTTGCAAGCCATGCAACTCCCTCGTGTGTTGGCTTCCTATGAGCACTGTGTGTGCTATATACCTGTACATACTATTTATGGGAGGTGTAGGATGTAAAAATACAGCAGATGACAATTCAGAAAGTTCTAGCTTTCTGAAACTGCTCTAATTAGCAGATATAATTTTGAGTTGTGGCCATTATCAGTGCCAATGCCTGTCTCTTCACACAAATCTGTTAGTACATCCACTTGTTCCACATACACACAAACCATTATGCAAATACACCCGGTGTGGCATTTAATTATAACCAATACCTACCAAGGACTCCTAATGGGGCACTGTAGATCAACACAAGACTGCAAAAAACAGCAGTTCAAGCCCACCAGCTGCTCCCCAGAAGTCCTGTACAGGGATGCTATGAGCCCCAACTGACTCCATGGCACTTAACAATGACAACAATGCCTACCATTGTTCCTGCTTTGTGCTCTCAGACACTAATATGGTAAGCTGGTTAACAGCAGAAACAATGCTTCTTACTAAACAATTTACATATGTATTCACTAATACAATCAATGCTTTATTTTGAGGATTAAGGTACACCAGGGAGTATGGTGGCTCTATACAGTAAGCAATGGACTGTGAACCATGAGGTCTGCAGTTCATATCCACCAGCTGCTCCAAGGGAAAGAGGTTTTCTGCTCCCTTGGGGTTTTAAAGCTCTGAGGCTTTTAAATGTAAAGAAAGCCCAATGCAGGGCTGCTATGTGTCACAACTGACTTGACTGTTATTGTTGTTGTGAAGTGCCGTCTAGTGGGTTCCGACCCATAGTGACCCTGTATAGGGTTTCTGAGGAGCAACTGGTGAGCTTGAACCACCAACCTTGAGGTTCACACCAACTTTGCAGTCCAGAGCATTAACCCACAGTGCCACACCAGGACTCCATTTTACTTAACAACAAAAACAACATATACCAGGGGTCGACTGTAGAACAAACCATAAATTAGTAACATGCAATTTCAGGCTGAAGCTGAAGAAAATTAAAACAAGTTCTCAGAGCTAAAATATGACCTTGAATATATCCCACATAAATCTAGAGGTGTGGCACTGTGGGCTAATGTGTCAGACTGTAAAGCCGTTTGAACTGCAAAGTCAGTGGTTCAAGCTCACCAGCTGCTCCTTGGAAACCCTATACAGGGTTGCTGTGGGTCAGAATCAATGCAACGGCACTCAACAACAACAAATCTAGACACCGTCTCAAGAACAGATGCATTAGATACCAAAGAGTCATGAGATGACATCATACATGAAGAGAGCAACCGGTCATCAGAAGAGAGGAAAGAAAGAAAAGACCAAAATGAATGTCAGAGACTCTGAAACTTGTCCTTGAGCTTTCAGAAGCTAAAGCAGTGGGAGGAAATGCAGAAATAAAAGAGCTAAACAGAAAATGTCAAAGGGCATCTAGAGAAGACAAAGTTAAGTATTATAATAAAATGTTCAAACACCTAGAAAATCATTGAACAATATTATTAATATCACAGGCAAGTAAAATTTTGCTGAAGATAATTCAAAACTGGTTGCAGCAGTGAATCCATGGGGAGCTGCCAGACGTTCAAGCTAGATTCAGGACAGGATGTAAAACTAGGGATATAATTGGTGATGTCAAATGGACCTTGGCTAAAAGTACAGAATACAAGAAAGAAGTTTACTTATGCTTTATTGACGATACAAAGGCAATTGAATGTGTGGATAATAGTAAACTATTGATAACATGGAAAAGAATGGGAATTCCAGAAGACTTATTTGTGTTCATGATGAAACTATACATAGACCAAGAGGTACCCATTAGAATAGAACAAGTGAATAGTGAATGATTTAAAATCAGGAAATAAAAGTCCATCAGGGTTGTATTTTTTCACCATGCTGATTCAACCTGTATGCTGATCAAATATCTATGATATGCTGATGACACAACCTTACTTGCTGGAAGCAAAGATGACTTAAAATAGTTACTGATGAATATCAAAGGCTACAGTCTTTAGTGTGAATTGCACATCATTGTGAACGAAATGAAAATCCTCACAACTGGACCAATAAATAACATCATGATAAATGGAGAAAAGACTGAAGTTGTCAAAGACTTAATTTTTCTTGAATTCATAATCAATGTTCATGGTAGCAGTAGTCAGGAAATCAAGTGACTTACTACATTAGGCAAATCTGCTGCACAAGATCTCTTTAAAGTGTTAAAGAGCAAAGATGCTACTCTGAGGACTTGAGGACTTAGACCTGATCTAAGTCATGGTATTATCAGTTGCTTCATATGCATGTGAAAGATGGACAATGAATAAGGAAGACCGTAGAAGAACCAATGCATTCGATTATGGTATTGGCGAAGCATATTGAAGGTGCCATGAACTTCCAGAAGAACAAACAAAACCATCTTGGAAGAGGTACAGCCAAAATACTCCTTAGAAGTGAGGATTGCAAGACTTTGTCTCTGCTTCTTGGGACATGTTGTCAGGAGGAATCACGTTCCTGGAATAAGACATCATGCTTGGTGAAGTGGAGGATCCATGAAAAAGATGAAGACACTTAACAAGACAAATTGACACTGTAGCAACAAGAATGGGCTCAAACAGCAATTCTAAGGCTGGCATAGGACTAGAGAGTGTTTCATTCGGTGTACATAGGGTTGCTATGAGTTGGAACTCACTTGATGGCACCTAACAAGAATAACAAGGTACAGCTAACCCAAGTCATGGCATTTCCAACAATTGTGAGGATGATGGAGGACTGGGCAGTGTGTGATTCTGTTGTGTATAAGGTCACTAAGAGTCAGAACCGACTCAGTGGCACCTAACAACAACAACAACAGTAACAATACCTAGCATAGACCACACCTGCCATAGTGAAAAGAGTACAGAATGAAATGCTCAACCTTCATAAGTTTCTTAATTTCTTGGAAACTCAGTTTCCTCATTTGTAAGATGGGGAGAATATTTATAGACCTATTGTCTTGGTAAGTTAGTGTTGCTACAGCAAAACATCACACACGAGTGGTTTGAAAGAACAGAAATCTACCTTCTCACAACTCAGGAGACTGGGAATCTGACTTCAGAGTGTGAGTTCAGGAAGGGGTCCTTACTTGTCTATTTCAGCTCTGGTAGTCTTTAGCAATCCTTATCACTCCTAAGACTTGCTGATGTATCTATCTCTCTCCCTCTTCCTAATGTCTGTTCTGTCTCTGTGTTTATTCTGGTCTTTTTATAGCTTAGACTTGATTATGTATCCTATGCTGTTATGATCTCATTAACCTAACAGAAGTAGGAATTCAATTTCCAACAGGATCACCTCATAGTAACAGAGACTAGTATTACAATTCATATTTTGGGGAATATATTTCAATCCCTAACACCTACTTGATGAGTCAGATAATTCCTATGAAGTAACTAGAATGGTGTCCTACAGAGAGAGTGTTCAATAAAGACTGACCTACTTACTATTTTATATAGAATGTATGCATCTCTTCACTGTTGTATCAATTTACATTAGCTTATTGACATAGCTGTAGGAGAAAAATGAGGCAGTCTGCTCCTGTAAAAACTTACAGCCTTGGAAACCCTATTTAGGGTTGTCATGAGTCAGACTAGACTAAGAGGCAGTGGGTTGGGTTAGGTTTTTATGACTAACCCCAAACAGCCTCATTTTTCATGTCCATGACATGCAAGCACTGGATATTTTAAAAATCAAATGAATAAAGCAAAAACTTAATAGTGACAAAGAGGTTATAACAACATTGGTCATGTTCCTGTCCAATACAGGTTAAGGTGGTGCTTGGGGAAGGGGAGTATGTACTGGGTTGAGAGAGACTCGGAATTTGACAAAAAACAAAAGAAAACATACTTCAGAGCATCAAATAAAAATGAAGAGAACTAAGTGGAGCAACCAAAACTGAACGCTATTGAGTTTCATATGACTATGTCTAATTTTTCTACAGATCATTTGAAGCGTTGGAAGGAAATTTTAGATATAAATAGCTTTAATTAGTATTCTACTTATGAGCACTTTCAGCATGGCATCATTTCTCATGAATATTTCACATAGACTGATTATTTCTAGTAAAGAGAAGGCGTGGATGGGGCTCATGCGCATTCACTCATTCATTATTTTTCCCCGTACAATACAAAGTAGTTGGCAAATTAGAGGTTTTTACTGCTGATATTGTTGGATTTATTAAATTTTCTCACATGCATTTTTATTAGGTTTTTTTGAAGTATAATTTATGTGCAATAAATTGTACCACTTTCACTGTGCATTTTGATGAGTTTTGGCAATTGGACACAGTTGTACACAATGCAACTATCATGTAATAGAATATTTTAATCTTGATTCTCTATAGTCCATTTTCTCACCTAGCCCTAGCCACATGCCACCATTAATCTGCCATATTCCTCTTGCGTCAGGCTAACTTTACTTAGTAGAGCACTTTCGTGATTCACCCACATTCATGCGTATGCCTGCAATTTGTCACTTTTTATTGTTTAGTATATTCCATAGCATAGATAGGCCACAATTTCTTTATGTATGCAATAGTTGGTAAATTGATAGGTGTTTGGATTGTTTTTAGTTTGGGATTACTAACAAGGCTGCTTTAAGCATTTATGTTGTTATTATTCAGTGCTGTTGAGTCGGTTCCAACTCACAGAGACTCTTCCTAAGAACAGCCGGTGAGTTTGAACCACTGATCTTTCTGTTCAAACCAACCTTGCAGTCCAGTGCTTATCCTACAGCCCCACACCAGGACTCCATAAGCATCCATAGCAATATGGAAACTGTTGTGAGGGTGGCAAAGGACTGGGCAGTGCTTCATTCTGTTGTATATAGGGGCTGGACATGAGTCAGAACTGACTTGATGGTACCTACTAACAACAACCTGAGCATTCATGTATCTGAGTTGATTGGACATATGTGTTCATTTTTCTTTGATAAACATTCTAGAATGGGAGGTGCTGAGTGATAAGGTAAGTGTATATATAACTTGATAATACACTGTCAAATTGTCTTCTAAAGTGGCTCCATCACTATGCATTTGAATCAGTAAGGATTTAAGTACCAATTAGTCAATGTTCTTACCAATACTTGGAATTGATTGCCTTTTAAATGTTGGTATTTCTACTAAGTGTATGTAGGATAAAGATTGAGTTTTCTGTCCCTGCAAAAAGATTTATAGCCTTGGACACCGTATACAGGGTTTTTATGAGTGGTAACCAACTTCATGACACTTAATAACCACGAGATGAATAGTGGTATCTCACTGTGGTTTATATTTGTGTTTCCTTACTGTCCAACAGTGCTCAGTATCTGTTTCCCCTTTATTGCATATTGCCTCCTCTGCCACTCAAGTGGAGTCCTGATGTGGTGCCTAGGATAAACACTGAACAACTAAATGCAAGGATGGCAGCTCAAATGTACCAGCTGCCCCATGGGAGAAAGATGAAGCTTTCTGCTCCGATAAAGATTTACAGCCTGAGAAACCCTGTACAGGGTTGTTATGAGTCGGTACCAACTCAATGGTAGTTGCAGTTCACCTAAATTAATATTGGTTTATCCTCTAATTCTAATTGAAATCCGGTGTGGTGTTGTGGGATAAAACACTGGACCTTGAGGTCAGTTTGAACCACAAGGTCAGCAATTCAAACCTTGCAAACCCTATACAGTGAGAACTGACTTGATGGTACTTAACAACAACAAAAACCCATTAGTTAGTTATTCATCCTCCCTTCTTCTGGCACTCCTGGTAACCATCAAAGAATGGTTCTTTCTGCGTGATAATATTTTCTTGACTTTTTATGATAATGGTCTCACACAATACTTGTCCTTTTTGTGACTGACATATGTCATGAAGCATGTTCTGCAGATTCGTTTATGTTATGAAGTGTTACACATACTTATCGTTAATCTTTACTGTTGTGTAGTATTTCATAGTACATACATAGTATTACCATAGTCTGTTTATCTACTCATCCATAATTGGACATTTGATTGTTTTTATCTTATTCCTATTGTGAATAATGCTGTAATAAACATGACTATCTTTTCATATACTCATGGTTACTTGCTTATTTTCTTTGTGAAGTGTCTTTTCAAATCTCTTGTTTTTTGTTTTGTTTTTTTCTTTTTTTCTTCTTCTAGGGTTGTCTTATTATTGACCAATAAGTGATTCTGGATAAGAGATTTCTGTCAGAACTATGAATTGCAAATATTGTCTGCAAGTCTCTTTTGTGCCACTTTTATTTCTTAACTTTGTCTTCTAAAGATCAAATGTTTTTAATTCAGATGTGGTTTGTTTAATCAAATTTTCCTTTCATAGTTTGTGCTTTCTGTGTACTGTGTAAGAAATATTTATCTCACTCAGTGTCACAAAGGTTTTAGCCAATTTCTTTTTCCTTTTGGACATTTTATGATTTTAGTTCTTGTGTTTAGGTCTATTATCCTTTCAAATTGCTTTTTAAATATGATGCAGGAAAAAAAAAAGGTTGGGTTTCATTTCTTTCCCTCCAGAAAACAATGCAGATGTTTTAGAACCACTTTTCAGTAGAAACTTCTCTTCCCCATTTATTTACCTTTGTCTCTTTATTAATAGTCTACAGAAGGTGCAAGAATCTGCTAGCAGATTCTGCTCCATTTGATCTGTGTGTCTGTCCCTAGGTCAGTACCACTCGATCTTCTGCATCACTGACAAAGGCAGCAGCCTATGTATGCACTGATGTAGAGACCTGGGAGAGTGTGGCATCGCAGCTCTTCTGGAGAATTACACATGATTTAGGGTAGCTAAAGGTTAAATGATGTAAGTACGTGTGCACTGAAGAGTGGTGGAGATCGAAGGCAGAAGAGATGAGACTGGACTTATATGCCCTCCCAAAAGTGTCTATTTAATTTTTTAGATCAGTGTTACCTTGTCTAATTATAAGTATCATTCAGGGCTCTCATTAAAATACAGAAATTGGAGTTCTAGCATTGATCTAATGAATCAGAATCTCTAAGGGAGAGGCAATTTTGGGAAATCTGATCATGGAAGCTATTGAAGAATTTGAAGCAGAGGAGTAATCAGATTTGCATGATGGAAAGGCCACCCTGGCAGCAGTACAGAGGTTGGATTGAGAAAAGGTAGATGAGCAAAACCAGAGTTAGGATGATGAATCAGATGGTTATTGTGAGAGTCTCTATGAAGCGTAGTGTTTTCCTAAGCCATGACAGTTGATATTGTTGTTAAGTGCCATGGAGTCTGTTCTGACTTCTAGTGACTCTGTACAGGATTTCTAAGGACTGGCTAGTGAGCTTCAACCTCCCACCTTGTGGTTCAAACCAACCATGTCATCCAGCATATTAACCTGTAGCACCACACCATGACAGTAGCAAAGTTGATTGAGAGAAAAGGATGTTAAGGAACCAGTAGGATTCAATGAATAATTATCTCTAGAGAGTAAGAGAAAAGAATTCTTCCTGGAATGTGCAACATGATGGGTGGTAGCATAATGATGCTGTTCACTTGCAGGCAGGGAGTTCAGGATTCAGGATGACAACATGAAATAATGAGTAAAATAGCAAGTTCTTTGGGATGGATCTAGTTCAATGTGTTTGTGGGATCCATATAGAGAGGTGTCCAGAGGCAGATCCCTGGGTAGTACAAGTGTTTCTAATCAGCTATTAACTTAAGGGTTGACCATTCAAACCCAACCAGTAGTACCACCAAAGAAATGGTGATTCATTTCCATAAGTGTTGCAACAAAAAAGCTCTACGGAGTACAGTTTTACCTTGAAACCATGAGTTAGTGCCAACTTGAGGACAACAAGTTTGGTGTGGTTTTAGTCCAAAGAATAGATTTTGAGCTCAAGAGGTTTTGAGCTCTACATAACATGAGTGAATATATGCATACCAACGTTCATAGCAGCACTATTTACAATAGCAAAAAGAAGGAGACAGCCTAAGTGCCCATCAGTGGAAGAATGAATAAACAAACTGTGGTACATACACACAATGGAACACTATGCTACCTTGAAGAGTAACAAAGAAGCTGCAAGCCACCGCATAACATGGATGAACCTTGAGGGCATTATGTTGAGTGAGATTAGTTAGTCACAAAAAGAGAAATACTGCATAGGACCACTACTGTAAAAGACTAAGAAAAAGAACCCATACTAAAGGGGGGGGTAGGATTCTTTTCTGGTTACTGGAATGTGGGGGGTGGGTGAGGGGAGGGTGGAGCACAGGGTAGGAAATAGACACAGGATAGTTAGAGTGCTGGGGAAGAGGGCAACACATAAGAAGGAGGAGGGGAATGGAAGAACAGGGTGGATGGGAGAACAGTTAAGCAGGTTTGCATGGGCTAAGTGGGAGACAGGTTAAAAATGATGTATGCACAACCTTGGAACAATAGGGCTCTGGGATACAGGGATTGAGGCATGGTTGGAATGGGCAAAATGGGGGAAATAATGTTAAGATGCTTGACTGTCTTTTGAATCTTGGTTTCCCTGGCATACCATTATAAAATAGACACTTGAGTGAGAGAGAAAGGAATAACCAGAAATATCACCATAGAAAGCTTGTAAGTCCGTCTTCTGCCTGTAACTGATTGGAATACGTAAAATGGGCTACGGCGTGCCCAATGAAGGAGACTTCCTGTGAAGCCTCTGCATTGCATAAGACATTAGGTGGAATCCTAAACCCCATCCAGAATCTTCTAAGGTGGGAAATTTCCCTTTGAAAGGACAAGCAGACCAGCCTGGAGTGGCTAGAAGAAGAGAAGACACTTCCTGAAAGAAAGACCAACAGGAAAAATGCAAAATAATAACTGCAGTCTGACTAACTACTACAAGAACAAGCAAGTTGCCTGCCCAGGAGACATCAAGACAAGTGGTTGGGTCCCCTCAGGGCAAACCCCCTTCCAAGACTAACACTCAATGGGAATACATGAACAGACATGTGTTCTGACTTGTGACCACGTTGGTCACCTATAACGGGAAGTGAGGGAAATACAGCAATGAAGCTGCAAGCTGAGTCCAACCACGTTCAATAGGCTCCTGTGAAACTGGGTGGAGACCTGGTTGGCCAGCAGTTTGGCAAGACCTGAGGACTCTTGGGCCCAGAGTCAGTGACATAGCTACAGAAAACTAGAGTGGAGAGTGAAGTGTCCAGCTGATAAGAAGAGAGGGCATATGCACAAGAACACCCACACTTGCAGATAATACCCACTTGACCTGGCTTCAATGACTGGATAATCAGAGCTCAACTAGAAGAAGAAAGAAGAGGAAAAAAAGAGTAATCTAATACAATTTGATGAACTTGACTTATACCTATGGATGCAGTAACTCAAAAGAGGGAACAAATCTTTACAACGAAGATCATTCCCATCCTCTTAATACACAGGGTAGACAAGGATGGGCAACTTGGACATTGGCTACCCAAAATGGGAGTTCTACAAAGGCAAGAAGTGACTGTCTTACAAGCTTTCAAGAGGGAGCCTAGATCCAGAGGGTGTGGAGGAAGGTAGAATCTCCACTGAGTGGTGTCCAATCTGTCTGGGCAGTACTGATGAAAGGTGATGGAGATAGCACTCATGTGGTACAATAGTGAATAATTACTATCAGGACTGACTGTGGGGGTTGGAAATGTAAAGGTAGATGTTTTGTAGCAAAAGGAGGGGAGTGGTTGACTTTCCAGTTCAGGAGCAGAGGTCCCTGGGACCATCAAGGGAGAAGAGTGGAGTGCGGGACTCTTCCCAGAGAAACAGTGATGTCAGAGATGGAAGCAGAGATGATGACATGGAGAGATGGAGTGCCTGGGAACTCTAGACCCAGAGAGGGAAAGGGGCTGTGTGCTGATAACGAGGGGGCAGTCTTGCAGGGTGTACCCTTTGGTTGGTTGATGATACATGGAGGGCATTGTAACCATGGCAATGTAACGATATACGATAGGATGAATGTAAAGCTAATGTTCTCCCTTGTAAACTCTCACATAATTCACAGTAAAACAGTTTAAAAAAAAAGAAAAGCTGAAAATAGAAGAGAAAAAGAGATTTTGAACTCTAGATAGGAAACATGAAGGTGTAAACATGTAAATGTTAGTGAAAATTTCAGGTAATTGCTCAACTAAATTATGTAGTTTGAGAAACAAGAAGTTTAAGCTCAGATAAGCAGCAGCATTTAAGGCTAAGGTGAGACAAAGAGCAACTGAGTAGAAGAAGGACAAAGAGAGGAAAGCAGTGAATATTATCAAAATCAGGGAGGAAAAGGTGACAAACAGTTATCAGTGAGGACAGAAATATACTCACTGGTTTGACAAAACAGACATGATTGCTGACCTTAGCCAGGACAGTATCAGAGGAATACTGAAGGAAGAAACTATAGAATTTTATTGAGAACAAAATGGGAAATGAGGAAGCAGAGAACAAATGTGGGTACCTCTTTCTGGAAGCTTTGGGAATAATGGACTCCTGGAATCTTATCTAAGTAGAAACAGAACAAATCTTTGAGGGATGTGTGTGAATATTTATGGAGTACCGATGGTGCTGCTATGCACAAGATTGGTGGGTCAAAACTAGGAGGCGTTCTGCAGGAGAAAGATGGGACTCTGTGTTCTTGTAAAGATTTATAACCTCAGAAACATGGCATAGGGTTACTATGAATCAGAATTGACTTGATGGCAGTGGGTTTGGTTTGGGTATACTTATTTAGGAATCTAGTTACTTTTCCTCTAGCAAGACGAATGTGTCTTGATAGTTGTGAAGGTTTCCTGGTGCCCATGTTTGAAAAACTGATGTGTCCTTTTGCTGACATGAACTGGTTATTAGTTGTTACTTTATAACATCAATGTAGTAATTTGTACTAAATTTGTGTGAGAGAGTCCAGATGTAATTGCAATATATAGGAAATAATATATATTCATTTTATTCATTGAGCAACCAAGTATCCTTGGTGAACATGCATTTTTATGCTGGTGACATTCTTATATGTTTGTGAGCATTAGGACGGAAGTTTTTACACATGTTTGTGTATATTTTAAAATTAATGATACACTGGTAATTCATTATATTTTTGCCAACTTTTCAAATTCTGAACTTAGAGTGAATATTGATGGCCTACTACATGTAAATTTCAGACAAGCTGTCAAGAAAACTGTATGCTAATTTTTTTCTCTATCATTAGCATTTTTTCCTGTAAGAGCTTTGGGGGTCAGGAATAAGGTTTTAGAATGCTTATCTGTTTATTTAAAAATTCCATTTTATATGTTAACTGATTATTGAATAATTCAAGCATTTATTTTTGAATTCCTTATTTGATTACCTATTCCACTCAAGTTCATTCACATTTATTACATTTCTTCAATCACCTGTAAATTAGCTGACTTGAAGCAGGATTGAAAAAGGTGAAGTTGTTATTAAGTCTTGTTTTGAAACTGTTGACACCTTGCCTGCCCCTTCTCTCCTCCACTTTTCTGTGAATTTCAGAACATCTTCAGGCTGACAAGGACCATGGTAAATAAATGAAATGCACATGACTTGTAACTGCTATTTTCAAGACTTTTTGTGAATAAAGGGAATGTTTTAAATAAGAACTAGAGAGACTGACCGTAAAAGAATTTTGAGGCTCCTTGAGATGAAGATGAGAGATTGATGTTGCTCTTGTGGCTACTACTGGAGCTATGATAGGTTGGAGAGGAAACGGGGGGAAAGACAACTAAAGAAGAATGGAGATCCAGAACAGAGGGTTAACAAAAATCCGTTGAAGTTCCTTCAGTATGACAAACTAGAGCATCTGAAGGTACCTAGAAACAAATGTTAAAATAGAAGGAACATTTACTCAATTTTACTGTGAGGCTCTCAAGAAAAATTTAAAATAAATTTAAGGTCAAAATGGCAACAGAAATATGACATTAGACAGGTAAATAAGCACTGAACCCTTGACTGACTAAAGGGCAGTGGACATTAGCTGATCTTGGCTATCAAGAGGACTGTCTTCTAAGGTATTGCATTGGAGTCAAGATAGAGTTGGAATCAAGATGAATTGGAAAGGTTGGGATCAAGACTCTTCCCTATAATGCATAGATCCTTGAAGGACTCAATGTAAGTGTATGGTTAAAAAAAAAAATCCTTGCTGGAAAAGGGACACAACAAAGAAATTCATCTATCTTAGTTAGGGTTTGGCATAGTGGACAAAAGTTCCCTATAATTTGCACAATCTGGGAAAAGCCACTCCAAGAAAGACAGATGACCCCTTAACTCAGGATAGTAGATTTTCCAAGTTAAACCTTATCAACAGAAGGTCACAGACAGGAATTGAAAAATAAAAATGGAAACAAGCCATCATGAGCAAGAGTAAACAGAATCTACAAACATCCACTCATAAACACATACTATTTCAAATACTACAATTATTAGAGTGCTATATAGTAAGAGTCCTGGTGTGGTGCTGTGGGCTAATGCGTCAGACTGCAGAGTCGTTTGAACTGCAAGGTCGGTGGTTCAAGCTCACCAGCTGCTCCTTGGAAACCCTATACAGGGTAGCTATGGGTCGGAACTGACTCGACGGCACTTAACAACAACAACAATATAGTTTGAACAAAATGTTTATGAAAATAGGAACTAGCTTTAATAATGTAAAGAAGAGCAATATGCCATAAAATTCATCATTTTCAAATATGAATAGGTATATTTAGAAACAATCAAACACAGAAGTAAAATAAATTATAGTCACCAAAACAAAAAATGCAATGGAGAGACTGAACAGTAAGTTGGGCACAGTTGAAGAGTACACTAGCAAACATAAAATTAAGTCTGAATAGATTAATGATAATGATACACACGTGGTACTGTAGGGTAAGCACTAAGCCACAAGGTCAGTTTGAACCACAAGTCTCAAATCCACCAGTCTCTCCTTAGAAACCCTTTACAGGGTTACTATGAATCAGAACCGACTTGACAGCACTTAACAACAACAGAGAAACAGAACAGAGAAAAATGACAGAAAGAATAAATAAAAGATATGGAGGAAAAAATGAGGAGGTTTAACATATATTAAACCAGAATTTAGAGTGAAGGAGTAGAGAGAATGAAGAGATAATATTCAAAGAGATAATGATTGAAAGTTTTTCAGAATTTATGAAAGGTGTACAATCACAAATTCAGAAACGTCAACAACTCCAAGCAGGATATCAGAGAAAAGGAGAAACAATTTTAAAAAATTTATAGAGAAAAGACAAATTACCTACAGAAAAATAGCAATTCATCTAAAATCAAACTTTTAAAAACAACAATAGAAATCAGAAATTAATATAATTATTACTTCCAAAAACTGTCAGCTTAGAATTTAGTCCAAGCTTAACTATTATTCAAAAACAAGTTGAATTAAACATATATCTTGAACAAAGAAAAATTGAGAGTTTAATACCTATAGACCTGCACAAGGCAACGTTTGAAGATAAATGACAAATGACAGGAAGAAGAAAACTGAATCTACAAAAAAGGGAGGGATACAAATATGACAAATTAGAAATAAATGGATAAATCATGTCAATAAAGCTAATAAAAATTGACTGGAAAAAACAATTGCAATTATAAAAAAAAAACCCCAAAAAAAACCACCAGAAAAACTATTGCCATCAGTTGATTCCAACTCATAGCAACTCTGTAGAACAGAGTAGACTTGCCCCATAAGGTTTCCAAGGCTGTAATCTGTGCTGGAAGAAGTGCAGCCAGAGTGCGCCTTAGAGCCCAGGATGACCGAACTTCATCTTCAGACATATTGCCAGGAGAGACCAGTCACTGGAGAAGGATATCATGTTTGGTAGGGTGGAGCGTCAGAGAAAAAGAGGAAGCTCCCCGTTAAGATGGATTGGCAAAATGGCAGCGTCAATGGGCTCAAGCATGGCACCAATTGTGAGGTTGGCCAAGGACTGGGCAGTGTTTCTTTTTGTTGTGCATAGTGTCTCTATGAGTCGGCACTGACTCAATGGCACTCAACAATAACAACACATTATTCTTATAGAAGCACACTGCCACATCGTTCTCTTAAGAAATGGCTGGTGACTTTGAACCAATGGCCTGTGAGTTTACAACTAAGCACTTTAATTACTGTGTCACCAGGTCTCCTCCTCATCACGTTGTTGTTGTTAGGTGCTGTCAAATCAGTTCTGACACGTAGTGATCTTGTATAGGATTTCTGAGGAGCTATTGGTAAGTTTCAACCACCAACTTTGCAGTTCAAACCGATGTTGTGATCCAGTGCTTATCCTACAGTGCCACACAAGGAGTCCACTTATACCATACAAGTAACCAATTGTGAAATTAAAAATTAATTGGAACTACAAAATCTGACTTAAAATGTAAGATAAAGGGAAATGATTGGAATTAGCATCCTAAGATCTTCTAACTGGGAGGAAGACAAGATGTCAACTAAATTTTCACTATATTATTTTGATATAGGCAGTCCCTTGGTTATAATTGTTGTTGTTGTTGTTGTTAGTGCAATGAGTGACCCTGTATAGGGTTTCCAAGGAATGGTTGGAAGTTTGTACTGCCAACCTTACAGTTAGAAGTTCAGTGCTTATCTTACAGCACCACTTTGAAAGGATTGAACCAACCCCTACTCACAACAAATTTTTCATCACAATCAACTCCACTTGCTGTACATGCAGCTTTTAAATCATTGAAAAAGCTTTGAGTCTTCTCTTGCACTAACCAAACCAAAAAACAAACCACTGCCAGTTCCAACTCAAGTTGTCAGGTCTGACTCACAGCAACCCTAAGTACAACACAAGGAAATGCTGCCCAGTATGGCGCCATCCACATAATTGTTGTTATGTTTGAGTCCATTGTGGGTGCTACTGTGTCAATTCATATCCTTAAGGGTCCTCCTCTTTTTTGTTGACTCTCAGCTTTACCAAGCATAATATCCTTCTCCAGGGACTGGTCTTTCCAGATAATATGTTGATGTACGAGAGACAATGTCTCACTAGTTATTATTCTAAGGCACAATCTGACTGTACTTCTTCTAAAACAAATTTGTTCTTTCTTCTGGCAGTCCATAGTACTTTCAATATTCTTTGCCAATACTACAGTTCCAATGCTTCAGTTCTTTGATCTTCCTTATTCATTGTCCTACTTTCCAA
>NW_006408583.1:14000307-14001700 GCF_000296735.1 Chrysochloris asiatica
GGTAAAGTGGAGGGTCAGAGAAAAAGAGGAAGACCACAAAGAGATGGATTGGCCAAGTAGCAGCATTGATGGACCCAAGCATGGCAACAGTAGTGAGGTTGGCCCAGGCTCGGCCAAGTGTTTCATTTTGCTGTGCATAGGATCATGAGTCAGTACTGACTTGGTAGCACCTAACAACAACAACAACAACAAATGCATATAAAATGCTAGGGGGATGTTTGTAAAAAGAATTAAATCAATTCAAAATGAGACACAAAATGAGAAAAAAAGATGCATGCAAAAAGCAGGCTGAGTGGAAACTGCGAAATTAAATCCAAATGTACTAATAGATTCAATGAGTTCTCACATCTGACAGAAATGCAGGCATAATGCAGCTCAAAAATACATAAAGAATTGAAGAATTACAATAAGCTTGATAAATTCACAATCAAAATTGGGAGAATTGGAGAAAATTCTCATCTATGTTATTAATTGGTAGGTAAAATAGAAGAATAAATGGTAAAGATATAGATGACTTGTAAAAATATAATTAAGAAGCTTGTCAAAGTAAAATAATAATATAGTTAATAAAAATTAAGGAATAAATATTTACTTCGATCACATAATAGTTATTTCTGAACATGCTTCATGCATTGGGCCATAAAAAAAGTCTCAAGAAATTTCAGAAAACTCACATCCTACAGGTTGTATTATCTGATAATATTCATTTAAGAATCAGTTACTAAAACACTATTTGAAAAATTCTGTATGTTTGGAAATTTAAGAGCACACCTCAAGTAATAAAAAAAAAAACTATCAGAACAAAAGAACAAGTAGAACTGTGCAGTAATGAGGGATAACTACATACTCAACTTATGGGATGTATCTAAATTATGACAGTGAAAATAATTTCAACTCAAAATGCTTATCTTAGGAAAAAAAAACAACAATGGGAAATTAATGAGCTTTGTATGTCACTTATTAAGTTGGATAAAGACCAGGAGAATTTACTAAGACAGAGAAGCATAAAGGAAACATTTAAAACAGAGATTAATGTAATAAAAAATATGCAATAAGTAAAATAAACAAATCAAAGAAACCACTTCTTTGAAACATCTACAAGAATAGGTAAAACAGGCAAAATTGCATGAAAGGAGTGAGGGGGTACAAATTAACCAAGGCTGCTGCTGTGTGTAGTGAAGTGGATACCTACTCATAGTGACCCAGCATAAGGTTTCTGAGGCTGAAAATCTTTACAGGAGCCAAAAGCCTCACTTTTCTCCTGAGGAATGGCTGGTCGATTCCATCTGCTTAACTTGTGATCAACACTCCAACATGTGACACACTACGCTACCAGGGCTCCTACATAACAGTAATTAACAAATATTAGGGACAAATATAACCACAAAGCAGG
>NW_006408583.1:14001800-14004860 GCF_000296735.1 Chrysochloris asiatica
GGGAGTAGAAAGCCTCATCTTTCTCCCGCGGAGCGGCTGGTAGTTTCGAACCGCTGACCTTAAGGTTCGCAGCCCGATTCGTAACCACTACGCTAGTATAACCTTGAAAGGTGAGCAGCTGACGATGGAACCAATATTAAAATGAAGTCTTGTATTGGGCCATAAAAAGTCTCAAGAAATTTCAGAAAGCTAACATTCTATAGGTTGTATTATCTGATAATATTCATTTAAAAATCAGTTACTACAACACTATTTAGGGACTACCAAGTCCATAGACACAAGAAGACTCATCCATTCATCAGACTGGGATTAGGATGAAAGCAAAGAAAGTGTTCCTGTTCTGACTTTGACTTCAATTTAAATAAGGACAGTATATCAGTCATGGTATAAGGCACAGTACAGGAACTATAAATCACAGAATAGGAGTCCGAGTATAAGTCACAGTAAAGAAAATTTAAGTCATAGTATAGGACTCACATGTATTCCTGAATACTTAACTGAACTCATGATGAATCTACCTGGACCAAGAGACAGTTGTTCGAACAGAACATGGGAGCACTGAATGGTTTCAAATTAAGAAAGGTGTACGACAAGATTGTATTCTTTCACCATACTTAGCAAGCCTGTATGCTGAGCAAATCATCTGCTGCACAAGACCTTTTTCAAGTGTTGAAGAACAGAGATGTCACCTTGAAGACTAAGGTGTGCCTGACCCAAGCCATGGTATTTTCAATAACCTCATATGCATGTGAAAGCTGAACAGTGAATAAAGAAGACTGTAGAAGACTTGATGCTTTTGAATTATGGTGTTGTAAGAGAATATTGAAAGTGCCATGGGCTGCCAACAGGTCCGTGTTGGAAGAATTGTAGCCAGAGTGGTCCTTGGAGGCCAGGATGGCCAAACTTCGCCTCTCATACTTCAGACATATTGTCAGGAGGGACCAGTCGCTGGAGAAGGATATCATGTTTGGTAAGGTGGAAGGTCAAAGAAAAAGAGGAAGACCCCCAGTGAGATGGATTGAAAAAGTGGCAGCATCAATGGGCTCGAGTGTGGCAACAATTTTGAGGTTGGCCCAGGTCTGGGCAGTGTTTCATTCTGTTGTACATAGGGTCATTATGTATCAGTACTAGCCTGATGGCAGCTAACAACAACAACAACAACAACAACATAGGACTCACAGTATGAGTCAACAGTTACATTATAGGAAATAAAGTATAAGTCAAAAGATATAGCTAGAAAATCATAGAAACTGTTATTAAATAAAAACATCATAATGTGAAGCTAGTGTTTCTTGACACATTCTCTATCTAGGTCTCCATATTTCTGATGGCAGTGTTTTCATTTCTGTAACTCTTCCTGGAACATGGAATGTACGAATTATGAATCTGAGAAAATTGAAAGTTGTTAAAAATGAAACAAAACACAAAAACATTGATAGCCTTGGCATAGTGAGCTGAACTGCACTGGCATTGGCCATTTTGAACCTGACAACCACATGGTTTACTATACCAGGAATAACAAATTGAGGAGGTATGGCATCACATTTATCATCAAAAAGAACACATCAAGATCTATCTTGAAATGTAATGCTGTGTGTGATAGGATAATTTCCCTATAGCTACAAGGAAGACTAATTAATACCACTACTTTTTAAATTTATTCATCAGCCACTAAAGCCAGTGATGGTGAAATTGAAAAATTCGACCAACTTCTTCAGTCTGAAATTAATCAAACATGCAATCAAGATCACTATAATGCAATGGTTGGAAACAAGGAGGAAGGATCTGTATTTGGGAAAATATGGCCTTGGTGATAGAAATGATGCTAGGGAATGCACAATAGAATTTTGTAAGATCAGTGAGCTTTTCATTGCAAATACCTTTTTAAATAACATAAAAGGTGGTTATATACGGTGGACCTCACAAGATGGAATACACAGAAATCAAATTGACTTCATCTGTATAACGAGATGGTAGAAAAGCTCAATATTACCAGTCAAAACAAGACCAGGGGCAGACTGCGGAACAGATAATCAGTTGCTCATATGAAAATTCTGGCTGAAGCTGAATACAATTAAAATATGCTCATGAGAGCCAGATATGACCTTGAACATATCCCACCTGAATTTAGAGATCATCTCTAGAACATATTTGATGCATTGGACACTAATGACCAAAAACCAGAAGAGTTGTGGCATGACATCAAGAACATCATATAGGAAGAAGACAAAAGATCATTAAAAAGACAAGGAAGAAAGAAAAGACAAAATGGATATCAGAAGAGACTTTGAAACTTGCTTTCCAGCATAGAGATGCTAACGCAAATGGAAGGAATGAGTAGATAAAACAGCTGAACAGAAAATTTCAAAGGTCTGCTCGAGAATACAAAGTCAAAAATTTTAATTAATGTGCAAAGATCTGGAGTTAGAAAACGTAGATGGAAACCCATGCTTAGCATTTCTCAAACTAAAAGAACTGAGGAAAATATTCAAGCTTTAAGCTGCAATAATGAAGAGGTCTATGAACCAGATACTGAATGATGCAGAAAGCATCAGAAGAAGATGGAAGGAATATACAGAATCACTGTGCTAAGAATAAATGGTCAATATTCAACCATTCCTAGAGGTAGCATATGATTAATAGTGATGATACTGAATAGGAAGCCCAATGTACACTGAAACAACTGGCAAAATACAGGGCTCCCAGAATTGATGGAAATCTTTCAGTAAACTGATGTGGCACTGGAGGCACCCACTCATCTATGCCAAGACATTTGGAAGTCTGTTAACTGGCCAACTGATTGTAAGAGATCTATATTTGTGCCAAATTTAAGGAGAGAGGGTCGAATGGGAATGTGGAAATCAGTATCATTAATATCACATGCAACTAAAATTTTGTTAAAGATAATTCAAAAACAGATGCAATAGTACATTGGCACAGGGCTGCCAAAGGTTCAAGTTGGATTCAGATGATGACATGGAACTAGAGATATCATTGCTGACGTCCCATGGTTCTTGACTGAAAACAGAGAATACCAAAACACCTGTGCATTATTGACTA
>NW_006408583.1:14007450-14008994 GCF_000296735.1 Chrysochloris asiatica
AACAACAAATGATTTAAAATCAGGAAAGGTATGAACCAGGGTTGAATTCTTATACCATACTTATTCAATCTGTGAGTAAATAATCCAAGAAGTCATAATATATGAAGAAGAACAAGGTATGAGGATTGAAGAAAAGCTCATTAACAACCTTCAATATGCAGATGATACAATCTTGCTTGCTGAAATTGAAGATGACTTAAAATAATTACTAATGAAGTTCAAACACCACAGCCTTCAGTATGGGTTGTACCTCAATGTAAAGAAAACAAAAATCCTCACCACTGAACTAATAAATAACATCATGATACATGGAGTAAAGATTGAAATCATCAAAGACTTCGTTTTGCTGTACCCACCATCAGCACACACAGAAGCAGCAGTCAAGAAATCATATGATGTATTACATTAAGTAAATCTATTGCACAAGATCTTTTGAAAGTATTGAAGAACAAAGACGTCAGTTTGAGGATAAAAGCATGCCTGACTCAAGCCATGGTATTTCCAATAGCCTCATATGCATGTGAAAGTTAGACAATGAAGAAGAAAGGCCATAAAATAATTGGGGCATTTAAGTTATGGTGTTGGAGAAGAATATTAACGGTGCCACAGACTGCCAGAAGAACAAACAAATTTGTGTTGGAGGAAGTGCAATGAGAGTGCTCTTTAGAAGTCAAGACGCCCAGATTTCATCTCTCATAACTTGGACATGTTATCAGAAGGGACCAGTTCCTGGAGAAGGACATCATGCTTGGGAAATTGGAGGGATAGCAAAAAAGAGGGAGACCCCCAATAAGAAGTATTGGCACAGTGGTAGTAACAATAGACTCAAGTATGGCAACAATTGTGAGGATGGCACAGGTTGAGCCAGTGTCTCATTTTGCTGTGCACAGGGTTGCTATGGGTAGGAACCGACTCACTGGCACCTACCAACAAGAACTCTTGCCTTTAGAATTCAATCAACATGGCAGTTTTGGCATTCTTGAGATACCCAGATCACGTTCATATGAAATTATCTTTGATTTTGGAAAAAAGAAAAAGTCTGAAAGGGCAAGATCAGAGTTTAAATGTGGATGGGGTAAGATTTTCCCAATGAAATGCTCATAGAACAACCCTTATCATCCTCAAATAATAAGCAGGTGCATTGTTATGATGGGGAAAAAATAATTGGTGAAACTTTCATTGTTCTTTTCTTACCAGTGCAGTTTTCAAGTTTCTTAAAACTTTGTCATAATATTCCTCTGTGGTTTTCTTGTGTCCTTCAGAAAAATCTACCAAGATTACTGCTTTGTTTTCTCATTACACAATTGACATAACTTTCTAAACTGATATCTCTGTATTGGATTTAACTACCCTAGCAAATCCCATGGGAACCCACTGTTTTGACTGGCTTTTTTCTCTTGATCATATTGGTAGACCCAAGACTTGTTACAATTTTTTTCACAAATTCATCTTCATTACTCTGATCTTACTTCAAAGACGGATGGAAAGATAAGCTCTTTTCAACTAGCAATGTTTTTTTTTTTTTTCCTTAGTATCTTTTTTTT
>NW_006408583.1:14009394-14044737 GCF_000296735.1 Chrysochloris asiatica
GGAGAGAACAGTCGCTGGAGAAGGATGTCATGCTGGGTAAGGAGGAGGGTCAGAGAAAAAGAGGAAGACCCCCAATGAGATGGATCAGCCAGGTGACATCATTGATAGCGTCAAGTGTGGCGGTGGTAGTGAGGTTGGCCCAGGATCAGACGTTGTTTTGTTCTGCTGTGCATGGGGTCGTTATGAGTCAGTTCCGACTCGATGGCACCTGACAACAACAACAATGAGAACTGGACAAGTATATTACTGAAAGAACTTGTCTGCAGGCATCAATTGAATGAAGAGACATGCTTAAACATGCTTTGTTAGAATAAACCAGTGCATGTAGTAACTCTAGTAGTAATATATATTTTTTAAATTTGTCCTCATAACATGCATGTAAGTAAGATGAAGTAAGAAAAATTGTAATTAAGCCAAATATTTTGTTTTTGTTGCAAATGCCACTGAGTTTAGTTGGTTCCGACTCATAGCAACCCTGTATAGAGTTCCCAAGGAGTGTCTGGTGAATTTGAAGAGCCAAACTTGTGGTTAGTAGTCCAGTGCTTATCCAACAACACCATACCAGGACTCCAGCCCAAAGAAAATAGATCTTATTTCCCAAGCAGCCCAGAGTGTCCTCCTAAATTTCAAAGACAAATAAGGTGTTGATGCAGGAAATAAGGAACAACATGCAGTAAACGTTACTCAAAATAATTTTAGCACTTTCCCAGTGTACTGAAATGGGATGTCCCATAGGAATAGGAAAATCATAGTTTTACATAATGTATTATGAACAGGGCACTTTAACTGGGTGAAGTGGTGTTAATCTTTAAAAGTTTTAAGTAAAACTCTAAAGTAGGTATTGTTACAACTTTTCAGATTTAGAAAGAAGGCTTTGTGATCCATATCATTAAGTAGTAGACACAGAGTTGTCTTAAATTAGACTGCTTCACCAAGACCATTCTTTTTCCCTGACACCACACTGAAAGTGAAGATTGTTATTGCATTATAGTTGTTGTTAGTTGGCCCTGGTTCATGGCAACCACACTCACAACAGAAAAATGACATCACCCCCACAATTATTTGCCAGCTAGACTATTGTGATTCAATGGAACTGCATTGTGTGATTATCAGAATTAGATCACTATGTCTTTTTTCCTAACATATCTTCCTCTAGAAGCTTCCCTGAAACCTGCCCACCATGGGTGACCCTGCTGGTATTTGAAATACTGGTAGCATGGCTTTCAACATTATAAGCACCACACAAGCCATCACAGTATAACACATACGCATAACACATGATTCATTTGTTGGCTGCAATTGAAAGTTACATTCATTTGGACCTGAATTTCAACAAAAAATGTGCACTGATTTCTTAACAGGGCTCTATTTTTACCAAACTGAGGGGTAAATGGAAACAAAAGTTACCTACCTTAACACACTAGAATGCAAAGTCCAAAAAGACCTGTTAAAGTCAGCCTTTCCCCCCCAAATCCTATAAAATCAAAATTTGGTATTAATTTCTCTTAAAAATACCTTATTAATATTTCATAAACTTTATAGGGCTAGTTCACAGTTATGAAATTCAATGTCATCTGAAAGCAATTGAGTTCAACCTCAGAGGTGAAAGATCTCAGTTTACCACTGAGAATGATTTATATTTCAATAAAAAGTTTTTCAGTTAAGATTAACCTGGCTGATTAGAAAATGATGTTAATGAAGTAAAAGTCATGGGTTTCATAACAGTGTGGGGACGTTAATTGTACTGTGTCCTGGATCTTAAATGTAACTTCTGGACTAGGCCAGCTTGGCTGGGTGTTTTACAATTATATGCCAGCTGTGGCAAGGGCGGTGTGGATACTGGGTCAGGCCCAGGGCAATGGGCATTCCTTGCTGATGATAAATCCAAGGTTTTATTCATTGCTTGCTTATTCATTGATTTAGTCAATGTACAGCTATCAAGCAGAAATTTCAATTTATTTAGTGGGGATTCCTATTGTTATGTTGTATGATTCTCACATCAGTCTTGCTATCTCTTAGGCACGGATAGATTAAGAAAAACCCCAATCCATGTATTTGGTAAAAGGTCAAATCAGAATTAAAACACAAGTCTTCTGACTCTAACTTCAGAATTTGAATTATGGTGTTGGTGAAGAATATTCTGGCATTACCATGGGCTGCCAGGAGAGCAAACATCTGTCTTGGAAGAAGCACAGTCAAAATGCTACTCAGAATCAAGGATGTACTTTGGACAAGTTGTTAGGCGGGAAGGGTCCCTGAAGCAAGACATCATGCTTGGTAAATTGGAGTATCATCAAGAAAGATGAGGATCCTCAAGGAGATGGATTCACAGTGGCAGCAACAATGGACTCAAGTATTACAATTGAGAGGGTGTTGTTGTTATGTGCCGTGGAGTCGGTTCCGACTCATAGCGACCCTACACAGGGTTTCTGAGGATGTAAATCTTTACGGGAGCAGAAAGCCTCATCTTTCTCCTGTGGAACATCTGATAGTTTCGAACTGCTGACCTTGAGGTTCGCAGCCCGATTCGTAACCACTACGCTACCAGAGCTCCTTCGTTCTGTGTGTATAAGGCTGCTGTAAGTCTGAAAAAATTGATAACACCTAACAAAGCATCAACATTGGGTCAATCAACACTAATATAACTTAATCATTTTATGTAAACTTCATAATCCAGAAAATGTTTACATGTAAAAGGTCACTAGTCATTATACTGATATATTTTTATTATAGTCATCAAAAATAAGATTTTTAGAGATGTTCTATAAATCAACAAAGAAAATTTAAACTTTCTAGATTATTACCAGTAAGATAGGATTATAGTTTGGTCTTCTAGACTTCTACCAAAAGACATTTCTCAATTTAGTATAAATAATTTTCATATATCATCATCTTTTTTATTCCAAGGATTAATTTTACTAATTATTATAAGTAGCACCATATTAAAAATATCAACTTTTGTTTTTAAAATAATTTTTCTAGAAGGCTCTACCTTCAGTCAGTCAGATATCTTAATCAGTTTCCCTTAAAGTATCTCTCATCAGGTGTTGAATAGTGGTCTTACTAGTACACTCATAGTAAGTCCCTGCACCAATATGCCCCCAAAGAGAAAATTTCTTGTTGCTAACATTTGAAGAAAATATTAATGGTAAGAAAGAAAGATGTAAATAATCATATGGATCTCTACAAAGTTTGATTAGACTGGGCATTTCCTTTTGTTTTTATAGCTCTGAAGACCCAGAATAGGGCAGGGCTAATTCATTACGTCCCTGGAAAATGTGGGAAATGAACCTCTTTCAATAGTTATTTCACTCAAGAAGCACTTATTGAGTGCCTACTTCAGACCAGCCTTTGGGCTTCGTAAGCATTGAGTTAACAGAACTAAATAAAGCATGTCTCTGCACATCAAGTGATCTTGGTATTTATGTAATCCCTCAATTTTCCTCTTGCTTGCCAGGTAGGTGCATGAGAATGTATGTGGTTATATGTTAGATGTTTCACACCGAACCTTGAGAAAATTAAAAAGTTCTGACTTAAAAGAGCAGCTAAAAAAACTATTTCTGTTTCCTTTAAACCAACAAATGATAGTTTGTTCTTATAGTTCCTTCTGTATCCTGTGCCATTAGGATATCAATTGATTGCTAATTGCCCTGCATTATCCATAAGCCAGCTACAAACATTTTGAATGGCATGCTCTTTGTTGTAATTTAGGAGCAATGACTCCTGTCTATCTCTTGAAGCAGTTCTTTCTGAGCTTACAAAGTGTTTGGTTGGCAAGCAGGGGCCTGAGCAAGCTTAGCAGAAACCTGGTCTCCTGCAACATAATCCTGCCACACCCTGGACTGGATAGGTGGTTTGGTCATGCCAGTGTGCACACACAGACTAGTAAGTGAGAGGATTGTGAGAGGTGCTACTGCACAGCCAGCCAACTCCACTGAAGGAGAAAACCACCTGCCAAGGACAAACACGTGAATGGCCATAAATGCATGTTTCCCTTCTGTCAAAATTGTTCTGAGCAAGGAGCGTAAAGACTGAAGCAAAGTCGACGTGGCTGCAAGTAAAACTTTCTCTGCCTTATGTCATATCCTGGATTTTTTGAAGTTCAAGACCATCCTTTATCAAATATGGAATAATTTCTTTTCTTTTCATAGAAGTTCAAAGCCAAAGTTTAAAGATGGTTTAAAAAAAAAAAAAGACTATGGCTTGTGTTGGGTGTGATTGAGGGAGTCATCGAAAACGACCAGTGTTAAAACAAAATGAAAACTTGCTTCAGAGTTTCTCATTGAAGTCTGAGGAAGTCTGAGGATAAACGAACTAGCATGAGTGAAAATAAGGACTAAAGTTGGTAATGTATAAATCTGGAATCGTTTTAGGTAGCTTGGCATGTGTGGTTGTGAAGTACTGTTGAGTCAGTTCTGACTCACAGTGACCCTGTATAACTTGACATCTATCACATCTTAAACCATCTTCCCAAATCTCTACCCTTCTCATTTTTATTAAAAACAGAACAGATTTCATGTAAAATTGTTTTGTCCCCTATTTAAGACTGGCATGGGATTAAGCAGTGTTTTATTTTGTTGTATATAGGGTTGCTGTGAGTGGAAACAGACTCAAAGGCATCTAATAACATCATAATAAAACAATGCCCTCAAAATCTATGGTCTTTCTAGTTATATCAAGGCCATTCGCTTATTGTCCTCTGCTAAGACCAAACCTTCAAAGTATTTCTTACTGGATTGTTCTTGATTCTATTACCGATTCACTTTTCCAGAATGTATTCCGTATGTTATTGTTGTTAAGTGCCATTGACTTGGTTCCGACTCAAAGCAACCCTGTATAGGGGTTCCGAGGAGCTGCTGGTGAGCTTGAACCACCAATCTTGCAGTTCAAATCAACCTTGCAGTCCAGCACATTAGCCCGCAGCACCAGTTTTGTGGCACGTGGTACCCCATGTGGATCCTCTTTTCCAGGACAGCACACACATTCTCCAACCTCTGAGAATTTTCGCTGTTAGCTTACAGCTTCCCCTTCTTTATAGAGCCACCTTTGGCTCAATGGGAGCAACTGTATGTATCTTGGAGGACACACCCTGTCATCAGTAAACAAACAATGATTGAAAGAATACAAAATCTAACGCTTAACTCAAAATAGGACCAATTCTAAAGTGAAATGTATGTTCCAGAGCTCGTTATGCAGCCAGTATGAAGTGGGGTTCTAGTTGGGACCACATACATGTTTCACTTTCTTCTCCACTCCTATTCAAGAAAACTTCTACGAGAATCCTTGTTTCAGGCTCTGCATCTAGGAAACCTGGAAATCTCTGTGATTGTGACCAGTAATGGCAGTTGAGTAGGAGTCAGATGAGGATAATGCGGTAGGAGAGGTCCTGATATGTAATTTACCCATAACAAATCTATGTTGAAAGACTAAACTTTCCAGCTTGATACTTAATGATTGTATGTCTATAATAATAATAAAAAACAAAAAAACCAAAAAACCGGACTTCTCCAGCACAGCCAGGCTCCTGATTCATTCCTGGATTGGAAAGGAACTGACTAGGAACATTTCATAAGGCATTGCTGAATAAAAGACATTGATGACTGCTAATGTTGTTAATTAATCAACAGGGATTATTAGGCACCAACTTTTCCCAGCATGTCACCAAGTACCTAGGGCTGTGATAGTCTTGATGAGACAAAACAAAACTAAACTAAACTAAAAAACCCACCTGCATATTAGAAGTAAAATATGAATCTTCTTATCTCAATGTGGAGATAAATTTATTCAAGTCAAAAAATAAGATAAATCAGTATTTTAAAATGTATGCTATAGGTACTAAGTTTCAAAGGAGTTCAGCAAAATAAGAAATCATTATGGGCGTTTAAGAGTTAGGCAAGTATTGGAGGGCTAGGTGTGTCTGTAGGAGTGGCTGGAGGAAGAAACTAGTCCAAGTGTGACAAGAGGTAAGACGAAGGTAGGAAAACAATAAGGAATATGCAGTGTTTCCTAGGATAAAGAAAATTAGAATATGAGTTTTGCCTGTTTCTGCTTCCCCTTTGTATTACCATCCTACTTCACTGGTTCCATTTCATGTTTATTCAGTTACTTATTCATTCATTCAAAAAATGTGTTTTGAGCACCTTCTCTGATACATACACTGTACTCTGCCTTATGGATATGACAATGTATAGAATTTTCATTCTTACTCTCAAGGAACTGCCATAGATCTGTAAACAGTTAACAATAACACAGGGTTGCCATGCTGTTGTAACAGTAAGCACAGGATGCTATGAGAGAACAATGCACAAGTGTCTAATTCACATGTGGAACTAGGAAGATTTATAATTTGAGATAAAGAGAATGGTTAGAAGTCATCCAGGGGAAGGAAATTGTAAGGATGGTATTCAAAACAAAAATTATTAGAGATGATAGAAAGTATTGTGCTTTACGTAAATGTGAGTGGAGTTCTGTGTAAAGGATAAAGAGAGTGAGTGTGGCCAGAGATGATGCTGGAAAGTAGCCAGGGACCACATCATGAATGACCATGTAACTGAGGTAGGATATAAAGACTTCATCATGTTGTTGTTAAGTACCATGGAGTCAGTTCTGACTCATAGTGACCCTACGTAGAGTTTCTGAGGCTATAAATCTTTATGGGAGCAGAAAGCCTCATCTTTCTCCTGCAGATCGACTGGTGGTTTCGAACTGCTGACCTTGAGGTTTGCAGCCTGACTCATAACCATCATTGGAGTCAGTGATCAGATTAAGTAACACAATGACATGATCAGATTCTTAATTTTGAAGCACTGCTTTAGCTGGAGTAGTTCGAATAAATTGGAGATCATACGGGAAGCTTCACAATAGTACTCATGAGAAATAACAATGGGACTGGAGAAAATGAAGGCAGAAGCTATGTAAATTTTTGTTTGGTTGACTTTGGGAGCAGTGAGAATGGTCAAGGCTGATGCTGAAGATTTTCATGTAAGTAACTAGGGTGACAGTGGTTGTGCTATTCATTGACTTAAGGAACAAGAAAGGAAGAGCAAGTTTGGGACAAATGTGATTGTTCTGTTTTAGATGTCTTGTTTGTGGATCTTGGGGATATACACACATGTGGATATGTTGTAAAAATGCCTCTGGATATTATGAGTTTGAGGTTGTAATATAGATTTGGGAACTCCAATGACAAGGTGTTCACTTTTTGCCATCCTATAGTGTTTAATTGGAGTTCTCCTGTGGTACCAGAGGATAAGCACTGGACCACAAGGTTGGTGTGAACTGTGGTTCAAACTCACCAGCTGCTCCTTGAAAACCCTACACAGGGTCTCTGAATTGGAACTGACTCAACGGCACTTAACAACAACGCGGTATTGTTAAGTTAATTCCCTCATGCCATTCTTGGCATGATTTTATTTAACTGGTTCTACTTTATTTTATTGTATATGAAATAGTACCTTGAAATCTGACTCTATATGTTATTCATCAATTTATTACCATTAGACTAGTAACCAGTTTTGAATGTAGCAAACGTTTTGAATGTAGCAAACTGAAATGATAGGTAAGGTGGGGTGAAATTATGAGAAAGCCTAACATGACCTTAAATGATAGGTCAGTTGCTATTGGCAGTTATATCTGGTACTCAGTAGAGACTTGAGAGATGAGAAACGGGGTCATTGATTTTTTTCAGTTAATGACAATGTTCCTACCACATTAGCTCATGAGCATACACACCAGAGCAAACCATAAAAAACTATAACCAAAACCCAACTCAAGAATTTGTGTCTGGCTGCCTGGTAGAACACTATTTATTTGTCAATATGTGGATGACAAATTGAAACCATGTACTTTAAATCTAAAACACAATCAACAAATGGGGACACGAGGCCTAAGAAAACATAAAATGTTGGTAACCCCAGAAACTGACGCCTTGCTGGATGCCAGGACTCACATTGGGGGTTCACTGATTTCAGCTGTGCCATGAGGAGAAAGGAGAAAATGAGGTGATCAGGGCCAAATTCTGTTAGGGGAACTGAGCGCATATGGACGTCAATTGGCAGCTTGCATATCCTGCAGTGAACAGTCATGTGGTCGGTGCCATGCGGCATCTGAGCATCTGGGCTCTAACAAGACAGAGCTTCTGGATAAACTTCATCTTCAAGGGCAGCTTTAGACAGAGGACTCCAGGGAGGGCTCGGGGACCTTTGAGCTACACGTGAAGATTTTGGCTAAAATACAAAGCTCTGCTCTATGTGAATAAAGACTTAGATGTTGCTTGAATTTCTCACTTCACATGCCTGGACTACATAGACAAAGGGACTTGAGGAAATGTATGATACTTGAAATATATTTGTTGTTAGGTGCAGTTGAGTCGGTTTCGACTCATAGTAACACTATGCACAACTGAATGAAACACTGCCTGGTGCTATAACAGCCTCACAAGGATTACGTTTGGGTCCATTGTTGCTGCCACTGTGTCAGCCCATCTTTTGGGAAGTTTTTCTCTTTTTTGATGATTCTCCACTTTTCAAGTATCATGTCCTTCTCTACAAACTGGTCACTCCTAATAACAAGTCCAAAGTATGAAAGACAAACTCTTGCCATCCTGGCTTGTAAAGAGCATTCTGGCTGAAATGCTTCCAACACAGATTTGTTTGTTTCCACGGAACTTTTCATATTCTTCTCCAACATCATACTCAAATGCATCAATTCTTCTATGGTCTTCCATATTTGTTATCCAACTTTCACATGCATATGAGGCTATTATATACCATAGCACACTTTAGTCTTTAAACTGATATCATTGCTCTTGAGCATTTTAAACAAGTCTTTTGCATCAGGTCTGCCTAATGCAAAATATTTTTTGATTGGTTGACTGCTGCTTTCATGAGTGTTGATTGTGAATCTAAGCAAAATGAGATCTTTGACAACCTCAATATTTTCTCCATTTATCATGATGTTATCATTTGGTCTAGTTGTAAGAACGTTTGTTTTCTTTATTTTGAGGTGCATTCCACACTGAAAGCTGTGGTCTTTGATATTTAACAGTAAGTATCTCAAGTCTTCCTCACTTTCAGCAGGCAAGGTTGTGTTTCTGCATATCAAGGGTCGTTAATGAGTTTGCTTCTTGTCCTGATGCCATGTTATTCTTCGTATAATCCTGCTTCTTGGATAATTTGCGTAGCACACAGATTGAATAAATATGGTGAAAGGACATATTCTTGGCACAACGTTTCCTGATTTTAAATCATTCATTAACCTCTTGTTCTGTTTGAATGACTTCATCTTGGTCTTGGTACAGGTTCCTCATGAACACAATTAAGTTTTTTGTAATACTTATTCCTCACAATGTTATCCTTAGTTTTGTATGATCCACACAGTCTAATACCTTTGCATAGTCAATAAAACCCAAGTAAACATAGTTTTGGTATTTAGACATCAGCAATGATCTCCCTCATTCCACATCCTCTTCTGAATCTTAAATCCTGAATTTCTGGCATCTCTCACAATGTGCTGCTACATTAATTCTTTAATTATCTTCAGCAAAATTTTACTTGCATGTGATATTAATGGTATTATTCAATGATGTTTGCATTCGGTTGGATCACCTTTCTTGGAATAGGCACAAATATGGATCTTTTCTCTTAGGTTGACCAGTTAGCTGTCTTCCAAATGTTTTGGCATAGATAAATGAGAGACTCTAGTACGGTCTTAGTTTGTTGAAACTTTTCAATTTGTAGTTAGATACACCCTTCACTTTTCTAAGCATGATGTCCTTCCCCAGGGACTAATCCCTCCTGATAATATATTCAAAGTCAGAGAGATAAAATATCACCATCCTCACTTCAAAAGAAAAGTCTGCCTGAACTTCTTCCAAGACAGATTTATGTGTGCTTCCAGCAGTCATGGGACTTTCAATATTCTTCTCCAACACAATAATTCAAATGTATCCATTCTTCTACAGTCTTCCTTATTCACTTTTCAACTTTCACATGCATATATAGCAACTGAAAATACCATGAATTTTGTCAGGTGCACCTTAGTCTTCAAACTGACATCTTTGCTCTTGAACACTTTAAAAGAGGTCTTGTGCAGCCAATTTATCTAGTGCAATACCTCATTTGATTTCTCCACTGCTGTTTCCATGAGTGTTGACTATGGATTCAAACAAGTGAGGTATTTGACAACTTCAATCTTTTCTCCACTTATTACGATGTTATTTATTGGTCCAGTTGTGAGAATAATTTTTGCACCTAAATTCATATATGGAACCCTGGTGTTGCTCTGTAGGATGAGCCCTGATAACCACAAGGTTGGTGGTTCAAGGCCACCAGTTACTCCTTAGAAACCTTATGCAGGTTTGCTTTGAGTTGGAAACAACTGGATAACACTTAACAACACAACAACAACAAATTTCTTCTGGCTTACCATATGTGTTCAAAAGCAACACTTAATGTGCACACATTATCCATGAGATAAATGCCAAGTCCACAACTTTCCACCTTCCTTTCCTATACCAATATATTTTATCAGTGGATATGCAAACTCACGTGCTCATATGCCCCACCAAGTCATATAAAGAGTTTGCAAATGCACACATCTTCATTAAACCTTGGAACTATACACACTTTCTGTTTCCTTCCAATGTATCTTGAACAATACAGTTGGTTTAGGTCATTCTCCAACTTGCCAGCCATACTCCAGGTGGCACAGCTCTGATAAGAAACTTGGGAAGGACTTGCTTGAGATAGGACGAGAGGATGAGATGTGGCTGGATAAGCAGTTATCGAGTGTAGCTGTGAAATATGGGTGAAGCCAATGGAGAAGGGGACACAACTGATGTCACTTTAAAAAAGTGAAAGCTTCACTCCTTCCCTCGAGACACCTGGAGGCATGGCTGCTAACGCAAGGGAAATGAGATGGTAGAGCTTAGCTTCAGTGGTAGCAGCTGTTGCCATGTAGAGGACACTGCTTGGTCATCCCTAGAATATGGGCAAGACTCCAGTGCCAATGGGTAATGGATGAGGTGACTTGTTCCCCCATCTCTCAGATGAGGAATCCTGTCCTAGTACTTGGATAGAATTTGTTGTGTGTCTTTGTATTTGAGGATCATAGATAGCTCACACATGTGAGAGTATACAGTCATTCATTCACATAGAGACAACTGCCCTTTGGGATAAAGTTAAAGATTTCTGACCTCAGGAAAAGTTGAGACTTAGCAGGTGCTAACTAAATGCTGCTGATACATTCACATGCAAACACTCCTTGCCAGCAAAGCTCATACTATCACTATTTTGAGAAAAATATTCCTCCGTTAGTTAGATGGAGAGCCATGTTCAGGGATGCTCACTCCACACTCAAATCTGTCCTCTTGCTCAGTTTACTTATTCCCAGCCAAATGATAATAACAATGGGGTCATGGGCGTCTGTATGTTTTGGACATATTTAATATTTGGAAGCAATGAAAAGAGGTTGCAACAAGAGCCAGGCTGGGTAATTAGACACCAACTTCAGACCATGTGGTCAAGTAATTTGTCTTCCATACAGGTTTCATGCTTGTTAAGATTATTTTTGAAAAAGTGAATAAATTAGTTATTGATTTCCATCTACTTCAAAGCTCCTATTTAGATTTTTGCTCTCTTACCTCCCCACTTTCCTTCCTATGGTGTCTGTCTCTCTATATCTTTTCTCAAGCAGGCCTCCAATTAGGCTTCTCTATCCAGAGGACTCTTCTTTTGTGATTTCCCAGACAGCCAGTTATCACCAATAGTGCTGTTGTGACTAACTGTGGCAGTAGAAGGCTCCAGGCTTAGTAATTAAAAACCAATTGCTGGGTGAACTCGTTTGTCTTTGGCATACATCTCCCAGTTCTTCAGTCACTTGCTATCCTTTCCTTCTTCCTACCCTACACCCCAGCTAACTTGCTCCCTATTTGGCTCAGTCACTGAGCTTGAACTTTTCTTTGATCTCACTTCTCCTTGGCTATCTCTTCAGAAACAGCTGCCGTTCTCAGCTTGAACAGATAAACCCATAAACTGAATGTGTCTGCCATAGGCAGCTCAAAATCCTAGTCTATTTGATTTGATTCCTTTTAAAAGAGGAACACTAAACCCAATATCATTGAGTTGGTTCCGACTCATGGTGACCCTGTATAGTATAGGGTAATCTCTGAGGCTATAAATCTTTACTTAAGCAGATATCTTCATCTTTCTCCCAAGGAGCTTCTAGAGAATTGAACAGCTGAACTTGTGCTTAACAGTTCAGTGCTTATCTCACAGCACCACTAAGGAGGGATTTGGTGGTGGTATGTTGTGGAGTTGATACCAACTTACTTTGAGCCCATGTAGGGTTTTCAAGGCTATAAATCTTTGCATTGGCAGAATGCCTCATCTTTCTCCTGTGAAGAATCTGATGAACTCCAGCTGCTAACCTTGCATTGGTAGCAAGGTTACCATCCAACGCATAACCCATTGTACTACCAGGGCTGCTTAGGGAAGGAGGTAGGGCTGCGAAATTATGATTTGGTTAGAAAAGTTACTCCTATCCTTCACTGCCTTCTACAAAATTTCTCCCTAATCCAAGGTGGTCTGTGGAGGATATCATTTGAATGTAAGAACTTGTACTAATGCATATGTACAATTTCATACTCATCTGTCAGTTTGTTGCACTATGGTGACTGGTGTATCGCTGTGATTCTGGAAGCTATGCCACCAGGATTTTAAATACCAGCAAGGTTACCCATGGTGGGCAGGTTTCAACTGAGCTTCCAGACTAATACAGACTAGATAAGAGGAGAAACAGCATACTTCCAATGATTTAGTCACTGAAAGCTTTATGAATACCAGTGGATCACTTTCAGACAGCACTAGAATATTGACTTTTGAAACATGGTCAAGAGCACCAGAATATTATGAGATATAGTGCCAGAAGATAAGTCCCTTAGGTTGGAAGGCACTCAAAAAACCACTGTGGAAGAGCTGCCTCCTCCAAATAGAGTTGACCATGATGACATGAATGGAGTAAAGCCTCAGGACCCTCATTTATTGATGAGCAATAACTCAAAATGAAGAGAAACAGCTTTAAACATCCATTAACAGTCACAACATAGAATACATGAAGCATGAAACTATGAAAATTAGAAATCATAAAAAATGAAGTAGAACACATAAAGACTGATATCCTAGGCATTGGTGAACTGAAATGGACTGGTATTGGCCATTTTGAATCTGGAAATCATGTGGTTTACTATGCCAGGAGTGACAAATTGAAGATAGATGGCATCACATTCATCATCAAAAAGAACATATCAAGATCTGTATTGAAGTACAACACTGCTGTGATAGGCTAAAATCCACACGCCTACAAGGAAGACCAGGTGATACCACTATTGTTCAAATGTATGCACAACCACTAAAGCCAGTGATGATGACACTGAAGAATTTTACCAACTTCTTCAGTCTGAAATTCATCAAACATGTAATTAAGACATATTGATAATCACTGATGATTGGAATACAAATGTTAGAAACAAAGAGGAAGAATCAGCAGTTAGTGATTCTTAGTGATAGAAATAATGATGCAGATTGCATGATATAATTTTTCAAGACCAATGGTCTCTTTATTGCAAATATCTTTTGAAACAACATAAAAGGTAACTGTACATATGGACCTCACAAGATGGAATACACAGAAATCAAATTGACTACATTTGTGGAAAGTTCTATACCATCAGCCAAAAGAAGGCCAGGGGCAGACTGTGGAACAGATTGTCAATTGTTCATAAGCAATTTAAAAAATTAAAACAAGTCCACAAGAAGTATCAAAATATGACCTGGAACATATTCCACCTGAATTTAGAGATCATCTGAAGAACAGATTTGATGTTCTAATGTATTATATACTAAAGAATGAAGACAAAAAGAGTTGTGGGATGACATCCAAAATGGATGTCAGAAAAGACTCTGAAACTTGCTCTCCAGTGTAGAGATGCTAAAGCAAATAGAAGAAATGGGGAGGTAAAAGACCTGAACAGAAACTTTCAAAGGGCAGCTCCAGAAGACAAAGTCCAATATTATAATGAAATATGCAAAGGCCTGGAGTTGGAAAACCAAAAGGGAAGAACCTACTCAGCATTTCTCAAGATGAGGGAACTGAAGAAAAAATTTTAGCCTCAATTTGCAATATTGAAGGATTCTTTTGACAAAATATTGAATGATGCAGAAATCACCAAAAGAAGATGGAAGGAATATAGAGTCACTGTACCAAAAAGAAATGGTTGATGTTCAGTCACTTCAAGAGGTAGCATATGATCAAGAGCCAATGATACTGAAAGAAGAAGTTCAAGGTGCATTGAAGACATTGGCATAGAACAAGGCTTCCGGAACTGATGGAATACGAATCGAAATCTTTCAACAAACTGATGTGGCACTGGAGGCATGTACTCATCTATGCCAAAAAACCTGTAAGATAGCTACCTGTCCAACTGATTGTAAGAGATTTCATATTTGTGCACATTTCAAAAGAGGTGACCTAACAGAATGTGGAAATCATCAGAGAACACCATTAATATTGCATGCCAGTAAAATTTTGCTAAAGATAATTTTTAAATGGCTGTACCAGTATATTGACAAAGAACTACCAGAGATTCAAGCCAGATTCAGATGAGGACATGGAATGAGGGATATCACAGCTAACATCAGATGAATCTTGGCTGAAAGCATAGAATTTCCAGGAAGATGTTTGCATGTGCTTTATTGACTATGCATAGGATTTCAATTGTGTGGATCATGACAAGTTGTGGACAACACTGTGGAGAATGAATATTCTGAAACACTTAATTGTGTTTACGAGGAACCTGTACATAGACCAAGAGGCAGTTGTTTGAACAGAAAAAAGGAACACTGAATGGTTTAAAATTGTATTCTTTCATCATATTCATTCCATCTGTATGCTGAGCAAATACTACAAGAAGCAGGATTATATGAAGAAAAGCATGGCATCAGATTTGAAGGAAGACTCATGAACAACTTGCAATATGCAGATGATACAATCTTGCTTACTGAAAGTGAAGAGGACTTAAAATACTTACTGATGCAGATCAAAGATCACAGCCTTCAATATGGGTTGCACTTCAATTTAAAGAAAACAAAAACACCCCCAACCAGACCAATAAATATCATGACGATAAATGGAGAAAAGATTAAAGTTATCAAAGACTTCATTTTGCTCGAATCAACCATACTAAGGAATGAATGCTTGCTAGTGGATGACTCTCTGGAACAAATATTTAAGAGGAAATGGGCTTCTTTCTGATCTCTCTAAGGAACAAGATGACGCTTTTCTGGGTTTTTAATCTCTAAAGGTTCGACCCTAATAAATCTCTGGTCTTTTAATATCAGCATTTTCATTCCTTTCCTTCTTTTACAGGACACCTACTCTTCCAGGGACTGAAAAGTTCCACTTTGGCCTCTTTTACAGGGTGAACCGTGCATTTTTTCTTAGGGTCCAAATCTAGAAATAGGATGTTCCCCATTATCATGCCATCTAATATTTTACTTTTCAATGAATTGGCTAATTGAGAGGTGTGACAAGGTAGACTCTTCTCACGGCCAACAAACTCTGTTTGGTTTATAAAGTCAGTGCTGTTGCTCATAGAACGGAGCCATTAGCTCATAATTACCAGAGTTTATGAAAACATTGACCATAGGCTGCTTTTCCTTTCTGCATAAACCTCGTAAATAATTTACAGAAAAATTATTTATGTTGTTTTATTGGAGAGTCATGGTCTTTAGGATAAGTACATCATCTTTTTCTATGTACTTTATATCCATATTTTTAAATTATCACCTTGATCCCCTAAGATGGTAATGATTCTCCCCATATTATGTTACAGTTGAAGAAACTCAGCTTTGGAGGCTTTAAATAATTGGTCTGAAGTTTCACAACCAACAAGTGATGGTTTTAGGGTTAAGACAACAGTCTACCTAATTCCAAATCCCATGTTCCCCTGACTAAACCATTCTAACTAGGGATGATCTGTTGTGAGGAATATAATATTGATGTTTTTCTCCCCTGCAAGTTGAAGGCTATTCTGGTGACTAATGGGAACTTTGCTCCTCATTTACAACATTCCTCACAGTTTATCAAGGAAGAGCCCTTGAGTCTGGCAGGGCCTCATTATGACTGACCATCTGGCTCACCTCAGTCCTCAGCTTTTTCCTGCTGGTCACTGATAAGAAGGACAAACCACCTTATCCACCACAGTTGTTACTGAATCTGCATTTCCCACGAATTAAAGATGTAGCTTGTCCTTCTTTTTGTTGCTGGAGACCTAGCAGTTTGTTTGAAGAAGAAAGAGTGAGGTGAATCAGAGAAGTTAAGAGTAAACATCAGCTTTGCTTTTGATCCACGGCTAGAACCTGAACATGAACGATTCCCAGTTTGTGAATTTGTGAGGCTTTATAATGAATACTGTGATGGTTCTTACTTTGCGGCAGCTGATATCATCTGTCAGTTTTGCATATACTTCTCTTCATTTTCTAAGGCAAACCACAGATGTTTTATCCCTTATGATCACACCTGCAGACCAGAAAACAGTTAGACACACACATACATACACACACAATGAGATGGCAGATGTTTGGAAATTGGAACAGTTAGGCTATTGGACAGGAAACACAACACAAAACAAAACAAAAAAACATGATTCCACTATTACTTTATCTGTACAAATGCCAGGAAGTCATTCTTTTTACACATAAGATTAGCTTTCCTGACTTTTTCAGTTATGCCCTCATCTAAGAGAAGAGTTTTCACACCCTATTTACATAAATGATAATGGCTTTTATTTCAGCCCTAAGATCCAACCCACCGTTAATAAATTGTTCCATAGTAGTCCTGACCTACCAGCATATAATCAAGGAATGTTTTAAGTCATACGAGGGCTCTACATTTGCTGATGCAAAAATGTGTTACTCTGATAGGAAAGTTAATTAAGCAATAAGACATGACATGGCATGAATTATTGCATAATAATTCATGCCTCTGGTGTAGCTAGGCGCGAACCTGAAGGCCAAGTACCCATACAGCATCTGGGCATGAATTATGTTACAATAATTTAAACCCTGGAGGAGGGGAAAAGAGTAGAGAACCAAGAAAAAAACTGACCTTCAGCAAGTATGGAAAATGAAATGGAGGCATTGCTTAGGGCTGTAGAGGTTTCCATTAAAGTCGTATATTTGTGAGAATTTTGAGAACTAAGGACACAAGGTTTATTCTTATCATTCCTAATAGCTTTTAGGAGACACAACAAACTCCCAATCGAGGGCCTACTACAGAGTCTGATCGACAACCAATATGAGGATGGCTTGGGACCAGGTGGTGTTTCATTCTGTGGGGGCTGACCCAAGAACAGCTAAGAACACCACTACAGTAATGAAGGAACCGTAGTGTCAGAAGTGAGAATATTTGAAACTTCAGAAACTGCTGTGGATTTTTTTTCCTGTTTTTGTAGCTCAAAGGGAGAAATGGTGGTTAGTTAGAGGTATCCATCAAAAAATCCTGAATAGGGTTTCCAAGGCTGCAAATCTTGATGGAAACAGAAAGCCTCATCTTTCTCCGTGGAGCGACTGGTAGATTCAAACTGCTGACCTTGCAGTTAGCAGCCCAACTGTAATCCACTATGATACTACGGGAAAGAGAGAAATAATATATGACAATTTCTTTGTAACTTTGAAATTGCCATGTGCTGCCTTCTGAATCTAGGAACATAATGTTCTAAAAATCACAAGCCATACGTTATGAGAAGACAGGCCCAGTTAATCAAGGCTTCTGATCCACAGACACAGCATTTCCCTGGCTTGCCTGGTCCCCACATTAAGTACCAGTTGAGTTTTGGTCACTGATGGACATAGGCCTGATTCCCCATCCTTATTTGACATGAAGAACTATCGCTTTGATCAGTGTAGGAGCCACAGCATCAAGACCACACTAGAATAGCCATCCAGTGTCCAATACCAAAAGTGACCTCAGGAGAGACTTTCCTGCTGCTTTTGTGGACATGTTGATGCAATGAATGATGACGTACCTAACAAGTCCTAATTAATGGATTTGGGCCTTTTAATCTCATAGCTGGGTAACTTGACAACCAATCAGATCACTCCTTGTTAAAACCCAATTTAATCACTCTTTTTTTTCTCTCCTTTTTTTGCAAAGGAAGCAGCAGCATTTTCCTCCATTTAAATGTTGACACGTGGAGCTGATGGAGATTGACAAGAACATGTCCTGTCCAGCGTCACTCAACTCAAGCTCCACGGAGAACAGCTTGACTTTTTCGTTTCTTCTCCTCCTCGAACCTTCACCCACAGCTTGTACAGAGATGAGCAGTTCAGCAAATCTGCGACTTCGGATCTTACAAGTTTGCTGGTAAAATTCCAAAATTCATAGTCAGACCATGCCTCCCTCCATACGACTAACATATGGTATTAATAAATTTTATCAACACTGTATAAAGGGAACAGCTCCAGAATGTGTTTCTGTTATTCCTGCAGTTACTCCGTTGCCTTTCAGCATGGCATTGAGATTGCTTCTCTTTGGTCCTGTTTGAAATGCTAGTTTTAACATTTATTTCTTCTCTTTAAAAGCTTTATTGCAGAATTCTAAGTTTATTTGGTAGGTGGCCTTTTCTTTGTTGAGCAGATATTTGTTTTAAAATTTCCTGTTCATCATATAAAAATTACAATTTATTTCATTAACATACTCTCCAGGGGAGAAAAAAGTAGTTTTGACAAAGCAGGGGTTAGCAAACATTTCTGTAAAGGGTCAAGCACTAAATATTCTCAGTTTTGCATTAAAACTGTAAACTACTCAACTCTACCATTATAATGTAAAAGTAGCCACAGACAATATGTAAATGAGTAAGCCAGGCTGTGTTTGGCCTAAAGGGGAGAACTTACTCACCCAGGTCTAGAGACTCAAATGAAGGGGAACTAATTTTGTTCCCTTACTGGAGTTCTGGTATGGCATTGTATTATGGAATAATGCACAGGATCTCTAGGTAGGTTTTAACTGCAAGGTTGAAGGTTCAAATTCACCAGCTTCTCCTTGGGAACCACATATAGGGTTGCTATTAGTCAGAACGGACTCACAACAATTGTAGATTATGGATTCTCAAGAGAAGGATAAAAAGTCATGAAAAACATGGTGGTTCAGTGAAAGGAAAAGAATTTGGAGTAAATAAGTGAGTGACCACAAAGAAAGAAAAACAAACAAACCGGGTGTTGGAAGACACTCTGAAATTTGCTCCTGAACTTAGAGAAGTGAAGTGCTTTATTGACTATGTAAAGGCTTTTGATTGTGTGGATCATGACAAGCTATGGAAAACATTGTGAAGAATTAGTGTTCTGGAGCACTCAATTGTGCTCATGAGTAACTCTTACATAGACCAAAAGACGGTTGTTCTTATAGAACAAGGGAGCACTGAATGGTTTTAAATAAGCAAAGGTGTGCACCAAGGTTGTATCCTTTCACCATACTTATCTAATCTGCATGCTGAGCAAATAATCCCAGGAAGCTGGATTATATGAAAGAAAACATGACATCAGGATTGAAGAAAGATTTATTAGCAACTTGCGACATGCAAATGATACAATCTTGCTTGCTGAAAGTGAAGAGGACTTAAAGTACGTACTGATGAAGATCAAAGACCATGATGTTCAGAATGGATTGCACCTCAACGTAAAAAGAACAAAAAATAGCTTCCATATAAATGGAGAAAAGACTGAAGTTGTCAAAAACTTCATCACAGAAGTAGCAGTCAAGAAATCAAAGGACGTATTGCATTAGGCAAATCTGCACAAGACCTTTATAAAGTGTTGAAGAGCAAAGATGTCAGCTTCAGGACTAAGGTGCACCTGACCCAAGCCATGGTATTTTCAATAACCTCATATGCATGCAAAAGTTGGACAGTGAATAAGGACGACCATAGAAGAATTGATACATTGGAGTTACGGTGTTGGAGGAGAATATTAAAGTACCATGGATTGTCAAAAGAACACACCAATCTGTGTTGGAAGAAGTACAACAGAATACTCCTTGGAAGCCAGGATAGCTGAACTTCATCTCTCATATTTTGGACATATTGTCAGAAGGGAGCAGTCACTGGAGATGGAGATCAAGTTTGAAAACGGAGGGTAGGAGAAGGAGAGGAAGACCTCAATGAGATGGCCTGGCACAGTGGCAGCAGCAATGGGTTTGGGTTTGGCAATGATTGTGAGGTTGTCGCAGGACTGTGCCATGTTTCATTCTCTTGTACATAGGGATCCATACTGACTTGTGCATATGAATCTGTACTGACTCGATGGTACCTAACAACAACAACATAGAGAAAGAAACTAAAGTGACTGGAGGAAGACTCGTTAACACTCTCGGATAAGCAGATGATACAACCTTGCTTGCTGAAAAGGAAGAGGACTTAAAATACTTACTGATGAAAAGTAAAGACCACAGCCTACAGTATGGATTGCACCTCAGTGTAAAGAAAACCAAAATTCTCACAACTGGACTAATAAATAACATCTAAAGAATTGAATTTGTCAAAAGACTTCATTTTGCTTGGATTCACAATTACCCTCAGGGAAGTAACAAGCAAGAAATCAAAAACTTATTGCATTAGGCAGATCTGAAAAAGACGTCATTAAAATGTTAAATTACAGAGATGTCAGTTTGAGGTCTAAGGTGTGACGATCAAAGCCATGGTATTTAAAATCACTTCATACACATGTGAAATTTGGGCAATGAATAAGGACGACTATAAAAGAATGGATGCATATCTGAATTATGGTGCTGGTGAAGAATATTGAAATACGAGGAGCTGTCATATACAAACAGATCTGTCTTGAAAAAAGTAAGCCAGAATGTGCCTTAGAAGTGAAGATAATGATTTCGCTTCATGAACTTTGGACATATTATCAGGAGGGACAAGTCCTTAGAGAAGGACATCATGCTTGGTAAAATGGAGGGTCAGGAAAATGTTAATAAATAACTTTAGATGTTATTTATTAGTCCAGTTGTGAGAATTTTGGTTTTCTTTACACTGAAGTGCAATCCATACTGTAGGCTGTGGTCTTTGCTTTTCATCAGACAAAATGGACTCAAACAAAATGGACTCAACAATTGTAAGGATGGTGCAGGACCAGGCAGTGTTTTGTTCTGTTGTACATTGGGTTACTGTGAGTTACAACCACCACCACCAACAACAACAAGGTGAGTGAAGGAATTTTGATGGAGCCATATTGTCCTTTGTGACTTTGGAAAAGGTACTTAACTTCTTTGAGCTGCAATCAGAATATCTGTTGTTGTGGTTGTTGTTAAGTGCGGTCAAGTGAGTTCTGACTCACAGCCACCTGGTATAGGGGTTCTGAAGAGTGGCTAATGAGTTTGAACTGCTGACCTTCTGGTTCAAATTGACCTTTTAGTCCAGTGCATTATTTCACAGTGCCACACTAGGGCTCTATAGATGTCTTGTTGGTGGTGGTGTCAAGTGCCATCGAGTCAGTTCCAATCTATAATGACCCTGTATAGGATTTCCAAGGAGCAACTAGTGAGTTTGAACTGACGACCATGCAGCTCAAATGATTTTGCAGTCCAGTGCATTAGCCCATAGCACCACACCAGGACTCCTATAGATGGTTAGTTTCCATAAAGCTTTCTTCTTCCCCTCTTCCTGTGCTCACCGCTAGACTATATTTCTCAGCTCCCTGTGCAATGAGACACTTCCATGTGGTTGAGGTCTCATCAACAGAATGTGCGCAGAGGATGTGTGTAAGTTCTGCTCGAGTGCCTTTGTAGCGCTGGGCCTGCCTCATTCACATTCTTTTTCTCTCCTACTGCCCAGAACCTGGACACTGTAGTCCAGCTTTCATTGCGTATATAAGAACAGTGCAATACAGGGTTTGGATGAACAAGATGGAAGAAACCTAGTTCCTGATGAACTGAAACACTCACTGGATCATTTTTTTGGAATGCAAATCAAACATTGTTTTGAAATTGCTCATTTTGTTTTTGGTTTTTTTTTGCTTCTGCAGTTAGTGTAATGTTGTTGTAGCTTAATGTAAACAATACAACATCTAACTTTCCTAATTATTGTGATGATATAAATCTATTCTTGTCAGATACTTGGTATGAAATAAACATTCATCAATAAAGGATAACTTTTATTTGAATTATTATTGTTCATGAAGAATATGGTATCGTTGGTTGACAGGAAGGTTTGCCTTGTGTAATGTGGTAACCTGATCATTTGGCAGAAGGCAGGCTGCCCTCCAGCCTGGGAGTTTGTCTTCTTTGTCATTTAGTGGGGGCGTTCTCAGGGAGGAATGGAGTTCTGCCAGGTGTGGAATAAAGTCAAGAACATCAGCTACTTAGTCTGGAGGGCAGGGGAAAGAGAGAGACAGAGAAAGTTTCCAATGAGGCTGCTGCACAGATGTGTGTGTGTGTGTCCATGCATGCACACACACATGGGCACGAGTAAGTACCCTTGGTGACTTTCCTCAGGAAATATATTTTTTTATACCTCATACTTTCTTTGGAATGTATCTTCTCTTGATGAAGATATAATCATAATACAGAATAAAACATATGTAAATAATGCATTTTAAATAATATATTAAAATTGAGAGGTCTGAAACTTGGGGAAAAAAAGAGATAAGAATAAAGCCACGTATAAATTTAGTACCCAGAATAAATGTTTTCAACATGTCGATATGAACTATACATATAATACATGCTGCTGCTGAGGTGTGTCATTGAGTTTTTCCTACTCAGAGAGACCTTGTATAGAGTTTCCAAGGAGCGGCTGTGACTTGGAATTGCTCACCTTACTGTTAGCAGGCCAGTGCTTCTATTACAGCACCACAGTAGGACTCCATATGTAACGTACATGTAAGTTTGTTTCTTGCATTTAGATGAACATTTCCCATGCATTGCATTTCTTATGAAACATTGTCTTTATGCCACAACGAATTGAACTTCGCTCCTTAAATCAGTTCTATTTTTTCTTTAGTAATGAAAAGGATTGTATATAAGAATATTTGTTGTTGTTAAGTGTCATCGAGTCGGTTCCAGCTCATAGTGACCCTGTATAGGGTTTCTGAGGAGCAGCTGGTGGGTTTGAAAGTGCCTTTCTTGCCATTTAAATCAGTTAAAACTTGCTGTCCAGTGCTTACCCTACAGTGCCACACTGGGACTCCATAAATAAAAATCTACAGAATAGGTCTAATATTGTAACATAATGACTGGCCATTTCTGTGTCCATTCTCTTTACTGTAGTAAGACCCTGCTTTGCAAAATACAGAGCTGATTATATTATCCTCCATCTTTAAATCCCGAAAAGGCCACTTGTTGCTTTTAAGATAAAAATCAGAATTCTTAGCATGGCCTTTCAGACCTTTTCTGATGTGTCCTTGCTGACATCAGCAGCCACATGTCTTATTGCTCTTCCCCAGGATCTTTCACCCTTATCCATCTTTCTCTCTGTAGTTATCTAGACTGACTTCACTCTCTCTCTACTCATGAGCTTCATTCATGTTTTCAGCTGAAAGGGTCCCTGCACTACCCAACTATACTTCTTTATAACTCTATTATAATTTGTGCTCTTGTTTCTGTTTCATGAAGCATAGTAGTATTCCGTTGTACTTGACTCCAAGAGAGAAGTTTTCATTCAGTCCTGTGTATTCAGGAAAGGTGGGCTTCAGGGTTGTATTCTTTCATCATAATTGCTCAATCTGTATGCTGAGCAAAAATCCTAGGATAGAAACTAAACTCTAAGAAAAAAAACAGCACAGTATCAGGATTGGAGGAAGGCTCATTAGCAACTTATGATATGCAGATGACAAAACCTTCCTTTCTGAAAGCAAAAAAGGATTGAAGCACTTAACTGATAAAGATCACAAATTACAGCCTTCAGTATGGATTGCACCTCAATGTAAAGAAAACAAAAATTGTCACAACTGGACCAATAAATAACATCATGATAAATGGACAAAAGTTTGAAGTTGTCAAGGATTTCATTTTACTTTGATCCACAATCAAAGCTCATGGAAGCAGCAATGAACAAATCAAATGACATATTGCATTAGGCAAATGTACTGTGAAAGACCTCTTTAAAGTGTTCAGGAGCAAAGACATGCAACTTACCCAAGCTATGGTATTTTCAATCGCCTCATATGCATGTGAACTTAAGGTGTGGCACTTTAGGATCAGCAATGGACTGTGAACCACAAGGTAAACAGTTCAAACCCACCAGCTGCTCGTTGAGAGCCCTGCACAGGGTCACTATGAGCTGGAACAGACTTGACAGCACTTAACAACAAAAACAACAACATATGCATGTGAAAGCCTGACAATGAATAAGGATGACAGAAGAATAATTGACGCCTTTGAATTATGGTGTTGGCAAAGAATACTGAAAATACAATGGCCTGCCAGAAGAACAAACAAGTCTGTCTTGGAAGCAGTACAGCTGGAATGCTCCCTATAAGCAAGGATAGCAAGATTTTGTCTCATGTGCTTTGGACACGTTATCAGAAGGGACCACTCTCTGTTGAAGATAATCATGCTTGGTAAAGTCAGCAAAAAAGTAGAAGACCCCCAGTGGAATGAATTGACACAGTGACAGTAACAATGGACTCAGATGAACAATGATCATGACACAGGAACAGGCCACGTACAAAGTCCCTATGAGTTGGAACTGACTAGAAAGCATGCAACAACAACATCTGTTTTCATTTCTAATAGCAATCACAGTATGAGGCCCTGGTAGTGTAGTGGATTAGGAGGTGGGCTGCTCACCACAAGGTCAGTAGTTTGGATACACCAGCTGCTCCATAGGTGAAGGAAGAGGTTCTGTGCTCCCATAAAGATTTATAGCCATTGAAACCCTATACAGGGTCACTATGAGTCAGAACCAACTCTACGGCACACAATAACAGCGTGTGAGTTTTAGCAGAAAATCCCTTAACTTATCAATTCCTTGAAGCAGAAATCTGTGTATTATTGGTTATCATCATTTCTCTTTGCACAGTATCCAAAATTGAATGAATGTATGTGTGGGGTATTGTATCTCTAATATTTTATGTCATATAACTTTACAATGGATCAAAGAGATCTATAGGAGTGTGTTGTTGTTAGGTACCATTGAGTTGGTTTTGACTCAGAGTGACCCTTTGCACATAAGAACAAACAAGGCCTGGTCCTGTACTATCCTCACAATTGTTATATTTCAGCCCTTTATTGATGCCACTGTGTCGATCCATCTCACTGGGGGGTTTTCTCTTCTTCACTGCCCCTCCATTTTACCAAGCTTGATCTCCTTCTCCAGGGACTGATCCCCCCTGACAACATGTCCAAACTATGAGAGATGGAGTCTTAGCATTCTGGCTTCTAAGTAGCATTCTGGCTGTACTTATTCCAAGACAGATTTGCTTGCTATTCTGGAATTCCATTGTACTATCAATATTCTTCATCAATGCCCTAATTTGAATGTGCTGATTCTTATATGGTCTTTTTATTCATTGTCCAACTTTCAATTCATATGCAGTGATTGAAAATACCATGCTTTGAGTCAGGTGCACCTTAGTCCTCAAACTGACATCTTTACTCTTGAACACTTTAAAGAGGTCTTGTGCAGAAGATTTGTCTAATATAGTACGCCATTTGATTTCTTGCCTGTTGCTTCCATGAGCATTGATTTTGGATACAAACAAAACGAAGTATTTGGCAACTTAAATCTTTTCTCCACTTGCCGTTGCAGTTGTTGAGTACTGTTGATTCGGTCCCGACCCATAGCAACCCTGTATAGGGTTTTCTAGGAGTGACTGGTGAGCTTGAACTGCTGACCTTTCAGTTCAAACCTAGTTTGCAGTCTGGCACATTAACCCACAGCACCATACTAGGACTCCTTTCTCTATTTGTCAAGATGTTATTTATTGGTCGAGTTATGAGGATTTTTGTTTTCTTTAGTTTGAGTTGTAAACCATACTGAAGGTCTTTGATCTTCATCAGTAAATAGTTTAAGCCCTCTTCACTTCCAGCAAGCAAGGTTGTGTCATCTGCATATTGTTGTTGTTGTTAAGTTCTGACTCCTAGAGACCCTATACACAACAGAATGAAACACTGCCTAGTCTTGCACCATCCTCACAATTATTGTTACTCTTGAGCCCATTGCTGCTGCGTCCACTGTGCCAATCCATCTCTTTGGTGTACTTCCTGCTTTTCTCACATATGAGACTGATGAAAATATCCTGGCTTTTATCAAGTGCACTTTAGTTCTTAAATTGGTATCTGTGCTCTTGAAACTTCATAGAGGTCTTTTGCAATAGATTCATTTAATATAATGTGTTATTGGATTTCTTGATTCCTGCTTCTATAAGTGTTAATTCTGTTCCTGAGAAAGCCGTATATAGAACAAGAGGCAATAATTGGAACAGAACAAGGGAATAATGAATGGTTTAAAATAGGATATGTATATTTCAGGATTGGATTCTTTTGCCATATTTATCCAATCAGAATGCTGAGAAAATAAACTGAGAGGCTGGCATATATGATGAGGATCAACAACTACAGCTTTCAGTATGGACTGCACCTGAATATAAAGAAAACAAAAATCTTCACAACTGGACCAATAAATAACATCATGATGAATGGAAGAAAGATTGAACTTATCATAGACTTCATTTTGCTTGGATCCACAATCAACACTCATGGAAAGAGCAGTCAAGAAATCAAGCTACATATTGCATTAGGCAAATCTGCTACACAAGACCTCTTTAAAGTGTTCTAGAGCAAAGATAACAGTTTGAGGACTAAGGTGTGCCTGACCCAAACCATGGTATTTTCAATAGCTTCATATGCATGTGAAAGTTAGACAACGAATAAGGAAAACTGTAGCAAATTGATGCATATGAATTGCGGTCAGTACCGTGGACTGATAGAAAAACTAACAAAGCTGTGTTGGAAGAAGTACAGCCAGAATATTCCTTAGAAGCCAGGATGACAAGACTTCATCTCTCATACTTCAGACATGTTATCATAATGAGTGACCAATCTCTGAGATGGTTTGGTAAACTGACAGCAGCAAAGAACGCAACCATAACAATTCTGAGGATGGTGCCAAGACCAGGTTGTGGTTTGTTCTTTTGTGCATGAGATCACTATTAGTCAGAACTGACTCAATGGCCCCTAACAACAGCATAGTGCATAAGAGGCTAATTTCTTAAGTATGGTTATGTGACATGGAGTTGTTTCCAACTCACAACAATTCTGTGTAGGGTTTATGAGGCAGTAAATCTTTACAGGCGTAGAAAGCTTCATCTTTTGTTCCTGGACCAGCTAGTAACTCACACTGCTGACCTTGTCATTAACAGCTTCATTCATAACCCACTATGCTACTAGAACGATTTTCTTTAGAAAAGAAGACTAATATAAATACATATAAACAATAATCCAAGAGAAAAAAAAAAAGACCATGAATAAACAATCCACACAAAAACCTTAATAAGTGTATGAAAAGATGATCAACTTAACTTTTAAGAAATGGAATTGTAAACAACCATAAGTTACTACTCACTGATCCGATTGTTATTGCTAAAAGTGCTGATAAGTCAGTTCTGATTCATAGCGACCCTGTATAGGGTTCCAAGGAGCAACTGGTGCATGTGAACTACTGATCTTGCATTTGTTGTTGTTGTTGTTAGGTGCCATTGAGTCGGTACCAACTCATAGTGACCGAAACACAGCAGAACGAAACATTGCCCGATTCTGGACCAACCTCACTACCGCTGCCATCCATTGATGCTGCCACTTGGCCAATCCATCTTGTTGGGGGTCTTCCTCCTTTTCTCTGACCCTCCACCTTACCAAACATGATGACCTTGCATTTAGAAGCCCAATAATTACCCTACAATGAATCACATGGGTTTCCAATGATCAAATTAGCAATGACAAAATATATGTTGATTTCCTAGAAGAAAAAGCAATTATCATTGATGAGTGGTAGAAATATAAATTGGTTTAATGTTTCTGTGATGCCATTTGTCAGAATCGATTAAAATTTAAAGTGCACACCTCATTTGACCCAGTAACACACACACACACACACACACACATGCACTGGTTTCATCCCAGATTACAACACTGAAGTACTAGGAAATTGTATAGATTTTCATCAGAGAGGTTAAATAAACCAATTGTGATGTAGAGATACAGTTGAAAACGGAATCACCATTAAAAGGAATAAGTTAATTTTTTGTAAAAGTATGGGAAATGTTCACTATTCATCATTAATTAGAAAAAGAACTATGTACGTATGGAAACACAAAAAATCACACGTAAAATGTACATGTTTGTGAATGGGTGGAGAATATCTGAGTTGTAGTATATACTTGTGGCTACCTCTTGAGAAAGGAGCAGTTGAGGCACCGTGGATTAAACATTGGGCTGCTAATCATTAGATCGGCTGCTCAAACTCACCAGTTACTCTTAGAATTTCTCTCAAGGTTTAGAGAATTAGAAACCCTAAGAAGCAATTCAATGCCTTTCTGCCTTACAGGGTCACTAGGAGTCAGAATCCACTTGATGTTTGCTCTTTGATTTGGTTGTAACTCTGGGGAATATGTGTGTGTCAGAGGACAGGAGGAGGGGCTGGAATAGAGGTGTGTCGTTGAAAAGTTTTCCTTTTAATTTCCTAGCATTTTGTATAATTTGCCTTTCCTTCATAGAGGAATTACTTTACTATACAAACTTAAAATAATTTTTTGCTAAGAGTCGTAACTTCCTATTATAATTTTAGTTTCTATAATATTCAACTCATTCTTCCACTCTTGTCACACTATTTAACTGTAATAATTTTTCAGTACATTAAAAAATCTACTAGGGGAGGGGCAGTGGAAAGATGGTAAAATTAGCAGAAATGCTTTATGGAGCCTCTACAGCAAGAATAAGGAAAAACAAATGTTCCATATGCAGATGACGATCTTGGAACTCTGAGCATCAGATGAAGGGATACAGAAGTGGACTGAATACTTACTTACTAGGTGAGGAAACTGAATAGACGTAGTGAAAAAAAGGAGACAGACTGGTGATCTATGGTAGCCGACCGCATGCAGCACAACCACCTTAAACTTTTGTGAGCAGCTTCAGAGTAAGACAGATTATGGATATTGCAGAAACATACTTGTGACTTATGGAGATAAAGGTGTGATTTTTTTTTCTTGTCCCCCAAACTCCTCTGGTTATCAGAGGCATGACTGGCCCCTACCTTAGTACACACCCAGCGAAGTACCTGTTCTACCATCATTCAGAGCCACATGTAGGTAAATGTGAGCGCCATCAAAGTTGTTAGCCCCACCTCAGCACCTGGATCCAGGTGAGCACTGCCCTAAACCTATAGAGTCGGTCTTGGCCAGCTCTGGATTAGCCCTAACTAGGAAAAGTAGCTGAACAGAAGCATGGTGGACAAGAGAGGGAGGGAAGGAGGTAGGTGATCTGGGCTGGCTGGCCAGGCAAGACTCGGCCATCTTGAAATTTCATGAGTGGCTTTGAAAGCAGAGGGTGGTTGGTGGCATAGAGGCAAACTGCTTATTGGTGGAGAGAAAGATATACATTTTTCCTTGTACCCCACATTACCCTGGTGACCAGAAGTGTGACCAACCCTATCGTGAACTTCCTAGTGTAGCTTGTGCTCCCCTTATCAAAGTAAATTGGGAGCTAGCAGTACCAACTCCAGCATCTGGAATAAGGTTTTGGCCAGTCCTGCACTAGTGGGGCCTGTTGCCCTTGACTGCTCTCTGGGGCAGCAATACCTTGATCCCCAGATGCTTTGGGGTCTGTGCAAATTACTTTCAGATTTGGTGCCCAAAGCAGACATCTGACCCTTCAGGAACTCCAACTAGAGCCGGAGAGCCACTGTCCTGTCTCTTGCCCACCAACCCTCTGAGACCGTTGGTTGAAAGGACACCCTAGAATGATCTCCTTTATGGTTCTAGCGCCTGCCTTGGTTTTTCCTTTTACTGTTTTTGTTTGCTTATGTGTTTCCTCCTTCATCCTCTCTTTTCTTATTGTGCTTTTTAATCCTTCCTATGTTGTTTATATATTTTTCTTCTTCCCTTTCCCAAGCACTAATGTTTCTTTCTTTTTTTCCCCTCTTGGGTTTTCTTTATCTTTCTCTTCTACTCATCCCTATCCATAATTGAGTTAATTTTTTTCTTTGTTTTTTTTTTTTTTAATTCTCCTCTGCATCTTTTCTCTTTTAAGGTTTTGTGTTCTTTTTTCTAGCTGTTACCTACTTTTTTTTTATTTTTTATACTGTTTTCTTTTTTCACTGTTGGTTGCTTATTTGAGTGTTTTCTTTGTCTCTTGTGTGTGTATTTTCTCTAATTGCCTCATCTGACAGGGAACTGCAAATACATCCATACAGCCCAACCACAATTGTACACTATACAGCCCCATGCATTGGTAAAGAATCCATACCAGCTGCTGTATTCCTTATCAATGACAGCAACCAATATTAACCAAATTCATCCTACACTGAGCTGCATGAACGGTTAACTGAGAACAGTGCACATGCTTCCACCCATGAATTACACCCACCAAGAGGCACTTGGTGAGTGCCTAAGAATACATCAACGTACAATACATCATCATTTTAGTATAAATATAACAATATTCCAATATCTCAGAAGGAAACAGACAACTTTTGTTCACACAAAGAAACAAGGCAGAGTGGCTCAAACAAGTGACTTAAAGACAAAACTAGAAAACCTTTTTGAGGCAAAAGAGCATTAGAACTACCTGAAAAAACATTCAAAAGAGTGAAATTTAGGTACCTTCAAATGACTGAGACAAAGATTGAGAAAATCAAGGAAGAATTTGGAAAACACTATAGGAACAAACTACAAAGTAGATAAAGGATTATAGATAGTACAAAACCTACAAATAGAAATCCAAAAGATTAATACTAATATACGAGAAGTGAAAGGGCAAGGGAGTAGATTTGAATCAATGAAAGTCCAAATTAGTGTGTTTGGAGTTAAATCTGTTTATACCAATAAGCTAGAAGAAAAATCAGAAACAAGAATGAAAGAATCCAAAGAAAGCTGAAGAATCATCTGGGAAATCTCATGAAGAGGGGGATAGGAATTCCAGAACAGGAAAAGCGAGAGAAAACTACAGAAAAGATAGTCAAAGAGGTGTTGGAAGAAAACTTCCCTAGTATCATGAGAGATGAGAAGACAAGAATTCAAGAAGTTGCATAAATTCCAAACAGAGTAAACTCTAAAAGAAAATCACCAAGACATATAAAAATCAAGCTCTTCAAAATGTGTGAGTATGCTCTGATTTCTCAGCAGAAACCATGCAAACAAAAAGACAATGAAAGACATATACAAGACTCAAAAAGAAAGAAAGAAAAAAGCCAACCAAGGATCTTTTATCCAACAAAACTGCTTCTCAAATTGTTGCTATTGTTAAGTGCCTTCAAGTTGATACCAACACATAGCATGCCTGTACACAACAGAATGAAACACTGCCTGGTCCTGGGGCAGCCTCACAATTGTTGCTCCATTTGAGCCATTGCTGCTACCACTGTGACAATCCATTCTGTTGGGCATTTTCCTCATTTTCTCCACCTCTGCACTTTACCAAACATGATATCCTTCTCCAGGGACTGGTACCTCATGACAATATGTCCGAAGTATGAGAGACAAAGTTTGGCCATCCTGGATTACAAGGAAAATTCTGGGTGTACTTCTTCCAACACAGATTGGTTCATTCTTTTGGAAGTCCATGGCATTTTAAAATTCTCCTCCAATAACATGCATCAATTCTTCTATGGTCTTACTTATTTATGGTCCAACTTTCACATGCATAAGAAGTAATAGAAAAATACCATGGCTTGGGTCAGGCACAAGCTGACATCTTTGCTCTTTAATGTATTAAAAAGTTCTTGTATAGCAAATTTGCCTAATGGATGTTTAGAGCTGTTTCTGTTCATTTTGAGTAGTGGTGCAACAGGAAATGAAGGTCTGGAAGGCTGTATTCCATTCACGTCATCACAGTCAACTCTACTTTGAAGAGGTAGCTTTTCCAAAGTTGTATTTGAAGTGTTTTTGAATATGAGGGAATCATCTTCCAACACTATATAACAATAATCTGGTGCTCTTCATGATGTTTTATTATTAAATATTCTAGTGCTATCTGACAGTGTTCAAATGCTATTCATAAGGTTTTCAGTGACTAAATATTTGGAAGTTGTCCTTCTCTCCTTCTTCCTAGTCTGTCTTCATCTGGAAGCTTATCTGAAGCCTGTCCACCATGGTTGACCCTGCTAGTATTTAAAATACCAGTGTCATAGCTTACAGAATCATAGTAACATGCAAGCCACCACAGTACAACAAATGGACAGACAAAGTTGTGGGGCTCTCAAGTATAATGCTGAAATTAGAACATTTCCAAACCAAAGCAACTTTACAACAATTATTGAAGGGAGTCCTTTGGACTGGGACCACCAACTGACAACAACCTGTGATTGACAGTCACCAAAAGACCCCTCAGAATTTAATACAGATATAGAAGTATCCTGGTGTGGGGCTGTGGATCAGCAATGGACTGTGAACTACAAGGTTGGCAGTTCAAACCCACCAGCTGCTCCTTGGGAACACTATCCAGTCACTATGAGTTAGAACTAACTCGACAACACTTAACAACAATGAAGTAAAACATATTTACAAGAGTGAAATAAGGAACCAGACATAACAATTTATATTGAAGACAACTATAAAACAAAAAGAGGTTAAAGTGTAGATATAGAACTTTCATATGGCAAGGAGGTCAAGCAGATTTCAAGATAAAATTGACTGTTTTAAAGTGGGGAAGAAACTAATAAATTACAGGGTAACCTTGAAGAAAATCAATATATCTACACATTAAATCAAGAAAAAGGAAAACCATAAAAATTTAGCAATCATTGAAACAAACAGCAATAAAGAAATTGATAAGAAAACGCACAAACAAAATCAACCCAGCACAGAAAAGCATGTAGAACAAAGAATCTAAGAGCAACACACACACACACATCCCACAGCAAAATGACTGCAGTTAATTCATATCAACAATTACACTGAACTTCAGTGGATTAAATGCATCAGTCAAGAGAAAGAGTATAGCAGAATGAATAAGAAAACAGGAACTTCAATGTGCTGTCAACAAGATACATACCTTGCACATTAAGACAAAAACTGCTAAAAAAAAATCAAAGGATGGAAAACAATATATCAAACTAATGCAATCAAAAATATGTACGGTGGCAATATTAATTTCTGATAAAATAGACTTTAAGGCAAAATACAGCATAAGAGGCCATGAATGACATTATCTCTTGATTAAAGGGTCAATTGAACAAGAGAACATAACCATAATAAATATCTATCCCCTCAATGAAACAGCCTCAAAATACATCTGTCAAATTCTAACAGAATTAAAGAAAGAAGTAGGCAGTTCTACAAATAATAGTTAGAGATGTTAACACACCATTTTTGATGAACAACTAGAAATGAACTCAACAAAGACAGAATAATCAACCAACTTGAACTCATAGACTTATAAAGAGCACTCAACCCAACAATATCACAGTACATATTCTTTTCCAGTGAACATGGACCATTCTTCAGAATAGAACATATATTAGACCACAAAACCAGATTCAATGAATTTAAATACATCAAAATACTACAAAGCATCTTTTCAGAACACAATGCTATAAAATTATAAATCATCAATAGGAAGATCAATTAGGAAAAAAATCAAATACATGGAAATTGAATAACACAATGCATAAAAGCTACAATCCTGTTATGGCACCACAGGACTGCTAACTGAAATGTTGGTGGTTCAAACCCACTATCCATTCCTTGGAAACCCTAAACAGGGTCACTATAAGTTGTAACTGACTTAATGGAACTTAACAACAACAAAATATATGTAATAGAACAAATGAAAAATGAAATAAATTCCATGAATCAAATTAAAATGAAAACACAGCATACGAAAACCTTTGGGATACAGCTAAAGCAAGGCTTAGAGGACAATGTATAGCAATAAATGCACTCATCCTAAAAGAAGAAAGAACCAAAATCAATACGTCAATGCAACATCTCCAGCAATTAGAAAAAGAACAGCAAAGTAAAACTTTAATTGCCAGAAGAATTAATAAAGATTAGAACAGAAATAAATGAAATAGTAAACAGATAAACAATATAATTAACAAGACAAGAAGCTGGTTCTTCAAATGGATTAATAAAATTGACAAACCACTGACAAATTTAACAAAACAAAAGATGCATAAGAATCTATATGGGTGATGTCACAACAAACCCAACAGAAATAACAAGGATAATGTGGTGGTATAGCATAAGCGCTGGACCTCAAGGTGAGTTTAAACTATCAGAACAGTGGTTCAAATCTACCAGCTGCTCCTCAGAAATCTTATACAGGTTCTCTGTGAGTCAGAACTGACTTGATGACACTAAACAACAACAACAACTTGAAGAATTGAACTACAACAAATTTGAAAATCTAGAAGAAATGGACAAATTCTTAGAAAAACACAACCTAACTAAACGAACACAGAATGAAGTAGAAAACTTGAACAGACCACTAACAAAAGACGAACATTTTCAGGTCATTATAAAAACTCCCAACACTTAGATGAGGTGGGTGGCAATACACAAGAAGAGGGAGGTTGATAGAGTATGATGAAAATAGGTGAAGACACAGCGAGGGTAGAAGGCTTGAAGGGGACAGAGGTAAATACTATTATATACACAACCCTGGAACAATGGTGTTCTGTGGGCAGGTTCATAGAACAAAACACAGTCTGAATGAGTATGTGAGGGAGGGTGGGAGTATCCCCATGAACATATAAAGATTTGACAGAGGATATTTGAAAGAGGATCTTGGCTGAATGCAGAGAATACCAGAAAGATATTACCAGAATGATACTAGAAAAATACCTGTGCTTTATTGACTATGCTAAGGCTTTCAATTGTGTGGATCCTGACAATCTAAGGACAGCATTGTGGAGAAGGAGTACTCCAGAATACTTCATTGTGCTCATGAGGACCCTGTACATAGACCAAGAGGCCATTGTTCCAACAGAACAAGGGAACGCTGAATGATTTTTAAATTAGCACAGGTGTACACATAGGTTCTATTCTTTCACCATATTTATTCAATCTGTATGCTAACCACATAATCCAAGAAACTGGATTATATGAAGAAAAACATGGGATCAGGATA
>NW_006408583.1:14045167-14051774 GCF_000296735.1 Chrysochloris asiatica
CAGGATGACCAGACTTCGATGTTCATACCTTGATCATCATCGAGTCCAAGGAGAAGAATATCATGTTTGGTAAAATGGAGGGCTGGAGAAGAAGAGAATGATCCCCAACAAGATGGATTGGCACAGTGAAAGCAGCGATGGGCTCAAATGTAGCAACAATTGTGAGGTTGGTGCAGGACCAGACAGTGTTTCCTTTTCTTGTGCCTGGTGTAGCTATGAGTTGGCTCCAACTCGATGGCACATAACAATAACAACAACATTTGTATATGGTAATATACCTTTGCTACAAACAGACCTGTGAATTTGATGGAGCCTATAGCCTCGGAAACCCTGTACAAGGTCGCTATAAGTCGGAACCAACTCCACAACACACAACCACCACCACCATAGGGAACACAATGAAAATGTCTTAGATATTATCAAGGATCTTAAGACAATGGTTTGTTGGGTCTGGGACTTAGGGGACACCATGGTCAATTGGCACAACAATATACAAAGACAATCTTCTACATCCTACTTTAGTGAAGTGTGACCAGGATCTTAAAAACTCATGAGCAGACAATTAATGTGCAACTACTGGTCTCTCCATGTGTACAAGAAAGAAGAGTGATAACATTTTGAAGATGAACTAAAAAAAATTCCTTGGAATTAACTAGCTCAACGGAACATGCGAACATCAGCCCCCATGACTCTGAGACCAGAGGAACTAGATGGTGCCTGTCTCCCACTATCAACTGCTCTGAAGAGGATCCCATTAGAAGGCCCTGTGTAGAGTGTGAGAAAATGTGGAACAAAACTCAAAAGTGTAAAAAAGACTAGGCTTATTGATCAGAAAGAAACCAGAGGAACCTGAGACTATTGCATTCAACTGCCCTTCAGGTCTGGAATAGAATTCACCTTCATGACCCAATTTTCAGCCAAGTACGTAGTGGTTACGAGTCTGGCTGTGAACCGCAAGGTCAGCAGTTCGAAACTACCAGCTGTTCCTCGGGAGAGCGATGAGGCGTTCTGCCTTGGAAACCCTGTACAGGGTCGCTATGAGTCGGAACCGACTCCACGGCACTTAACAACAGCAACAAGTATATAAGGGAGACAAGGGCACTAGCAAGGTATGGTCACCATGGATTAGTTAGTTATTCAAGATCAAAGGGACAACATTTACCTCAAGAAAAAATTTAGAGGGGATGCGAAGGAGTGGAAATTAGAATCATTGGGAAAACAGTTGTTATATGGAAGGGTTTGCAATCATTGAGATGAAACCAAATGAATGATTGGTTGAATGTAAAATTGATGATTGTCTCATTAAATCTTCATTCAATTCATAATAAAACGTTTTTTTTTTTAATCTATTAGTGTAAGTTTTATATCTTCTCTTTTAATTAATCTTTCATCTTAATATTTTTACATTGCTTTCCTATTCTTTCAGAGAACTTTAAAATTATTCTGTCAAATTTCCCTAAAATGCTGTTGATATATGAAAAGAATAATTAACTAATTGGCTTTGGAAAGAATTATCTTTGAAATATTGAATTTCTTCTCAATTTATATAAATCTTTCATGAGTGGTGATTTAACTTTGTAATAAATGGTACATTTATTAAAATGTATGTGTAAATATTTTATATCAGTTTTTGTTTTTTTAGTAAAATTTTTTCATTGTATTTTTATGACTTTTCATCATAAACAAGGGATTTATTACTTTAATTATTAATTATTTTGAGTATGACCTTTTTTATTGAGCCTCTTTTCTAGTTGTTGCAGTTTTCAGTTGATTTTCTTGGGTTTTCTAGGCAGATAATATGTTGCTGCTGTGAAGTGCCACTGAGAGAGTTCTAACTTAGAGACTATACATAGAGTCCCAAGCCCCAAGGCGTGGCTGGTGGGTTTGAATCTCCAACCTTTCAGTTAGCAGTCCAGTGTTTATCCTACAGCACCACACCAGGACCCTTTGCAGATAATATAGTCCTCTATAAATCATGATGCTTTTTCAGTTTTCTTCCAATAATTCCAGTTTTCATATTACTTTCTTATCTTTTCATTTTGTCTAAAACAGTAGTTCTAAAATTCTTCATTGCAAATTCTCCAGAGCTAGTTGATTTAAAAGGAGCTCTGGTAGCGTAGTGGTTACAAATTAGGCTGTGAACCTTAAGGTCAGCATTTCAAAACTACCAGCTGTTCTGTGGGAGAAAGATGAGGTTTTCTGCTTCCATAAAGATTTACAGCCTTGGAAACCCTGTACAGGGTTGCTATGAGTTGGAACGGACTCCACGGCACATAACCAACCAACCAACAAGTTGATTCAAACAGAATGCTTTTGTTGAGTTTTGCTTGATTCTTGTATAGATGATCAACCTATGGTTGCAAGTGATGAATGAACATAGCTCTGAAGTGAATGTTGACTGACATTTTTTATTATGTACATTAACGTGAAAGTGAAAAGTGAAACGAGGTTATATGTTGCAACTTGTTTGTCAATAATATGGGAGTCTTCTTTGCTGAATTAGATAAAAGTTTCATTTTTTTAATTCTGAAAGAATGCCCCTCAATTTTTATGTGCTTCACAATGTCATGAATACTTTCATGACACACTTTAAAATTTAATCAGTATTATTAACCTTTTCCCATCACTTTGTAAAGTCTAGATCAGAAATCAGTCAACTACAGACAAATCCAATCAGCTAGGCTTTTTTTTTTTTTTTTGTAAATAAAGTTTTATTGGAAGACACAAACATCCACTAATTTACATTGTCTGTGACAGCTTTTGCACTACAATGGCAGTTGTGACAGAGACCATGTGGATTACAAAGATTAAACTATTTAGCAATTGTTGCTCCCAGCCCCTGATGTAGACCATCAAAAAACCCAACAAATCCAAACCTAACTTTTGGTGTTTGCCAGTTTCAGTGTTTGGAAGAGATGCACAGCATGCCATTGTATGTAGGTATACTCATGGTATTTCCACTGTACTGGAATCATAGATGCAAATAGCCCTAAAACATAGACAATAATAACATGCATCAAAATGACTAAGAAGAGATGACGCTTAACGACAACAATTTGAGTACTCATTACCTTTAATTTTGATACTTTATGTAATTACAATTTTAATTTTAATAAAAGTTTAATTATAGCCAAAATTAAATTTTTAATAATGACTGTATTTCACAGTTGGTTCACAAAATACCTAAAAAATTTTAACAGCCAACCTCTTCTAGGAGTAAGCACAAGTCAGTTGTAGCACACCACTTCCTGAAAGACTTTTAAAAACACAAATCGAGAAGTCCCATCCCACAGATTCTGATTCAGTAGAACTGGGGTTGTTGTTGTTGGTAAGAGCCATTGAGTTGGTTTCGGCTCGTAGCAACCCTGTGCAGGGCTTCTGAGGAGTCGTTGGTGAGTTTGAAACGCCCACCTTGAGGTTCAACCATACCGTGCAATAGCGATGGAGCTCTGGTAGCGTAGTCGTTACGAATCGGGCTGCAAACCGCAAGGTCAGCAGTTCGAAACTACCAGCTGTTCCGTGGGAGAAAGATGAGGCTTTCTGCTCCCGTAAAGATTTACAGCCCCAGAAACCCTGTACAGGGTCGCTTTGAGTCGGAACCGACTCCACGGCGCATAACAACAACAAGCAAGAGCAGGATTCTCTATTGTTTGAGATGAATAGTCTAAATCATGTTAAAAATTTTTGTTAGAAATTTTTGTAACTGTTGTTAATGAGAAATTGTTAATGAGAAATAGATGCTGAATTTTAACAATTGCCTAATGCTCCTCTTTGGAGATGACTATTTTTCACCTCTTTTGATCTACTTATCTGATGTTTTATATGAATACATTTCCTACGAAACAACTAGCTTTGCATTGCTGGCATTTTCTAGAATCAATTATAATGAAGTATTCTTTTACTTTACTATTAAAGTTAATTTGCTTATTTTATTTTTATAAATTTTCTTTCTATATTCATAATTGAGGTTGCTCTTGCTACATTTTTTTTTTTTTCTGGTAAGGGTCTGCTTTCAAGATTACAAAAGCTTTTCAAAATTAATTTGAAAACTTTCCATCTGTTCCTACGAGTTGAAGCTGAGTTTATACAGTATGAGAATTACCTGTTTCTTGAAATGTGAAAAGAAACATCTGGCTCTGGAAACAGTTTAGAGGTAATTCTTTGTACTATTGTCATTTTCTTGTATGTTGTTTTTCTGTTCCCACTGTATCTGTTTGGACTGAGTTTCAGCACATCTTACTTTCTCATATTATGGTCTGCTTCATCATGATTTTCAATAACATTAAACACTTCTGAATCTGTTCTTAGTTTCTCTTTCTGCTTCCTAATTTGGTAACCATATCTTCTTTCTCTTCTTTTTGAATTAGATTTTCTCCAATTTTTTTATTTTGTTACTTTAAAAAAGTCAGTTATTAGATGTTTTGATCCAGTCTACTATTTTTCTCTTTTCTAATTTACTTATTTCTGCTTTATAAATGGTTCCTTTGTAATTTCTTGGGTTCATTTTCTTATCTTTGTTTTACTTTTTACTACTTTTCTAACTTCTTGGATTAATTCACTTTGATTGCTTTGCTCTTCAAAACTTCAAAAACATGTAGCTCTGAATAGACCCTTGGACATCCCTTGGCTGTTTCCATTACTTTTGATAAGTAATACCTTGGTTAATCAAAAGACAAGCGCTGGACTGCAAACCACAAGGTTGGCAGTTCACACCCACCAGCTGCTCCTGGGAAATCCTATACAGGGCCGCTATGAGTTGGACCAGACTCAATGGCACTCAACAACAACAAGTTCTATAGGATAAGCACTGGACTGCTAACCGCAAGGTCAGTAGTTCAAATCCTCCAGCTGCTCCTTGGAAACCCTGTACAAGGTAGCTTTGAATTGGAACCGTCTCCACGTCACGTAACAACAACAACATTTTATCTGAAAAGAATATCCAGGCAAATCAACTGACAACTGTTAGAAGGAAACTCGATAAAAAGGTCATATTCAAATTAAATAATAAGAGGGGAAGGTCCATTGCAATGCTTTATTCTTGACTTACAACACCAACTGCAATACTTTATTCTTGAATGCTCTTTTGTTTTTAATTGAGGCAAAATTCACATTATATAAAACTCACCATTTTAAAGTGTACAGCTGAGTGGCATTTACTACCTTCACAATGTTATTCAACCATTACCATTGTCTAGTTTCAGAAGGTTCTCATCACTCTAAAAGGAAACCTCAAACCCATTAAATAGCCAGTCCCTACTCTCTGCACCCCTCCCAAAACTAGGGAACCATTAATCTGCTTTTTGTCTCTATGGATTTAAGATTGGTTGGATTTCCATTCTACACAAAGAATTGTACAGGTGGAGAAGACTTGAGGTCTAATCCCGTGAATCCTATTTATTAGTTGGATAAAATTGGGCAAGAAGGTTTGGCTTTGGGAAATTCAAATGCTTTAAATAATACCTAATTTCTATGCAGGCATGGGGCAAGACCAGATGATCATTAAAGTTTGCTTTGACCTCTAAGCTTACGATTATGTCATTTCATGGTATTTTTAAAACCATGAATTGATGCTTTGCAATACCCTAATTAAACCTTTATTTGTTTGTAACCTTAGGAATTAAGCTTTAGCAAGTCATCACGGGCCTGCATTTAAACAAATATACTATCATGTTTGCCTACACTCCAAAGTAGAGTGAAAAAATCAAAGCTACTGAGTGATCAGAAATTTTTCTGGATGTACTATTTCTTTGTGTTTTTAACATCTCCAACAGTGATGCCATAGAATGAGGAGAGGTGAGGCTTGTCAGTTTTTTCATGCTGGGATAATAAAAACCAACAACCAAATCCATTGCCATAGCATTGATTCTGACTCATGATTGCTTCATGTATTACGCAGCTATATCATTGCTGTTGAGTTGGTTCCAACTCATAGTGACCCTGTATAGGGTTTCTGAGGCTTTTTGAATCTTTATAGGAACAGAAAGCCTCATTTTCCTCCTGTGGCGTGGATAGCAGGGGCCAACATTGGGCCTTGTGGTCCTCAGTTCAGTGCTTATGATATGGAGCACTATGGACTTTTCTCAAAGTAACTTTTATATAAATGGATAGTCTAGTCTTTCTTCAGATTCGTTAGTGGGTATATCCCTTCTGGTTAGTAGCTGAATCTAAACTTTTTGTGCCATCTAGAAGTCTTTTAAAATAACACACTATAGAGTTCTGAACTGCGGAACTGTACTTTGGTCTATTCTTCATCTGCTGAAAGACAATTACTATTAATATCACTGATAGAACTATCTGGAAACAATAAGAGACCATTAGGAGTCACAGGATCAGCTGTATTTCTAAATGAGGGTCCCTTCCTGGTGGTGTGGGTTAGGCATTGAGCTAACCTCAAAGTCAGCAGTTCAAACCTACCTGCTGCTCTTCAAGAGAATGATGAGATTGTCTTCCCCCATAAAGATTTACAGTCTCAGAAACCCTAAACTCTAGGGTCATCATGAGTTGGAATAAATTCAATGGCAGTGGGTTCAGGTTCTGAAATTTCTCCACTTATTACTGCTTTTCTTATGTAAAATTATACATAGTTGCTGTTGAGTGCTATTGAGTC
>NW_006408583.1:14052224-14055374 GCF_000296735.1 Chrysochloris asiatica
CTCTCTCTCTCTCTCTCAACAACAGTATATATATTGTTATTGTTAAGTGCTGTTGAGTCGATTCCGACCCATAGTGATCCTGTATAGGGTTTCCAAGGAGCGATTGGTGAGCTCAAATCGCTGACCTTGCGATTCAAATGACTTTGCAGTCTGGTGCATTAACCCACAGCTCCACACCAGGACTCCCCATATGTATTTTGCCATTAATGATACATAGATGTGTGTGTGTATATATATGTATATATACATATACAAACTCGACTCAACGGTGTATACATACACATACACACACACACATCTATGTATCATTAATGGCAGAACTATAAACCAGTTGCTCTCATGTTGGTTCTGACTCATTTTGACCCAACTTTGTCAGAGTAAAACTGTGTTCCACAGGGTTTTCAAAGACTTTTTGGAAGTAGCGCTCTAGGCCTTTCTTGGAGACGCCTCTAGGTGGACTCAAACAGCTTGGTGTGTTAAGTGGTTTTGCCACCCAGGGACTCCATGGTGGCAGAATGAATATTCATTAATTGAAATCTCTCACAAAGATGCATCTTTTGATTACTTTTGTGATCAGAAGAATGAACTAGAGTTGACAATAGCAAATGATACAAGTTTTAAATGTTTATTAAAATCTTTATTAAATGTGCTAATCATTATGAAGCAGGCTGCTAATCTCAAGGTCAGCAGTTCGAAACTACCAGCGATTCCGCAGGAGAAAGATGAGGCTTTCTGTTCCTGTAAAGATTTACAGCCTCAGAAACCCTGTGCAGGGTCACTATGAGTCAGAATCAACTTGACAGCACTTAACAACAACAACAATCATTAGTCAAATGGTGGGGGATCTGATCATAAGGTTTCCTGGTGACTTTATTAAGAGAGAATTGAAGTCCTGTTGGACTCAAGTTGATTCCGTCTTGTGGAGACTCCACATATTACAAAGGCGAACAGAGCCCCTAGGGTCTTCATGACCTTTACACAAAGTAGATCACCAGGCCTTTTTTTGAAGTGCCACTGGGTGGGTTTGAACCACCAACCTTTTGGTTTAGAGTTGGGGACCATTAAAGGAAAATAAAAGCAAACCCACTGCCATTGAGCCCTCAAATAGAAGAGAGAATGTCTGAGCCCCATAGCCTCTATGCTTCTTCTTACCTCCCCCCATTTCTTGTCCACTCCCCGGCTCCTCCCAATGTTGACTTCTCTCCTACTCTCTCTCTATGAATTGTCAGAAAGGGTGCAGCTCTGTTTTCATAGAAGACCTCAGCTGGTCCTTAACGAGAAGCACCTACACCTCCCTGTCTCTAGCCTTCATGATGAAGTGGTAGGATCTCAGACTTTCGGCTTGTTTCTTCTGAGCTGCTTAGGAGTCTATATGGTTTCAAACTACAAGGAACTTTCCATGAAAATAAATTGCCATGAAGCCCTGGGATCATTAGTTCTGCCTGGATTGAGTGTTACCAAGAGCATAAACCTCTTTCTTTGAAAGGAAAGCTGATGAAAGTTGTTGTAAGGTTCTGGGTATTCATTAAGAGACATGCAGAAAAAGTCAGAGAGACCCTCAACTTAAATTAAGCTGGGTAATTTAAGAAAATGTGCCCAGAACACAAAGCTCCGTGTCTGGATTGTCCTTGCTCACTAACAGCTGTGCAGGATTTGCCGTTTCTTCCATGTTTTATGTAATGATAGTGGATACTGGCTCTTAGCTTCCAACATTGATTGCTATTCAGGGACCAGGATTCTGGATTGGCTCCAATCATGTGGAATCTATTTTGGTCCCGTCATGTCACACTTGAACTCTAAAGTATGACTATTGGTGAAAGGTTCTGTTTATCTTTCCCTTTCCACAGACTCACACAGAAAATGGAGTTCAGTCCTCACACCATCGGACTTTTGTTTTACTTTAAAACCTTCTTTGAGTCTCTAGCAGCCGTGAGGGGAACAACAGTTTTCAGAACTTTCTGATGTGATGGTTGACTTTCTCCAGTACTCTAGTCACGGCCTTCTGCTCACGAGTTGTCCCACTTTTCCATTTTTCTCACCCCCTTCTTCAGAAAGCTCCCATATGAGCAATTAGAGCTACGGTTTACATTCGTTTTCTTCTGCTTCACGCACAGCAGCGACATGGTCCTTTGATTGAACACACATCGCCCCGGGGAAGGATCTACTACTGAGTGCAGCAGTCACCAAAATGCCAGAGAGCTCATCAGAGGTGACACTTTGGAGTCAGAGGAGTGTGTATGACCGAGAAGAGAGGAGAGAAAACACACAGGAAGCAAGCCAGGCCTCCTCGCACTGAGAGTGAAGAAGTAACCTAGGGCTGTATGGAGCAGGCTGAGTCAAGACACACTTTACTGACAGGGTCAAAGTTGTCAATCCCTTTAGGGCGGAGGACAGAGTTCTGCCTTTACCTAGAAAGATGATGGATGCTCTCTGGAGCATTGTCACGTTGCAGACAATGGTGTTGTTTTCTTTCTAATTCTTCTTTGGAAAACAAAACAAAACCCCACTGTGGAGTTCATTCCAACTCCTAGTGACCATTTGGGATGTAGTAGAACTGCTCTTTAGAGTTTCTGAGACAGTGAGTCTTTATGGAAGACCACAACCTTATCTTTCTCCCAGAGATTGGTGGATGGGTTTGAATCATTCACCCTGCAACTGACTGCCCAATGCTTAACCCATTGTACCACCAGGGCTCCGTAAGTGAGGCTAAAAAACAAAAAGTACCAGTTGCCCTTGAGTGGATTCCAACATAGAAGTGACCCCTGTTTGTCAGAGAAGAACTGTGCCCCACACAGCATTTTCAATGGCGTTTTTTTGGGAAGTAGATCAACAGGCCCTTCTTCTGAGACACCTCTGGTGCTGTTAAAGCCCCAATTTTTTGGTTAGTTGCCAAACACATTATTTACACCACCCAGGGCCTCCACAGTGAGGATGTTGTTGTTGCTAAGTGCCCTTGAGTCGCTTCCAACTGATATTGACTCTACATAGGGTTTCCCAGGAATCACTGGTGAGTTTGAACCACCGAACTTGCGGTTCAAACCGACCATGAGGACCAGTGCTTATCCTACAATGTCAAACTATGATTCCAAAGTGAGGATAAGGTCTTAGAATTATAGTTTTTATCAAGTGTTGGGTTTTTTTTTTTTTTTT
>NW_006408583.1:14056398-14066690 GCF_000296735.1 Chrysochloris asiatica
CTCTTCAACTATCTCCTCTGTGGACTTCTCTGATTCTTCCTGTTCCGGAATGCCAAGAATTCTTAAGTTGTTCCTCTTCATGTTATCCAGTAAGAATCTTAGACTCTCTTCAGATTTTTTTAGGAATTTTTCTTCCAGAAGCTCTTCAACTATCTCCTCTGTGGACTTCTCTGATTCTTCCTGTTCCGGAATACCAAGAATTCTTAAGTTGTTCCTCTTCATGTTATCCAGTAAGAATCTTAGACTCTATTCAGATTTTTTTATCCTTTTTTTTTTTGCTTGCTCTTCTATCTTAGCAGTATTGAGAGATTTGTCTTTCAGGTCACTAGTTCTGGCTTCCATCTTTTCTATTCTGCTCCTTTCCCTTTTCAGTGTATTGTCCATTTCTGATATCTTATTATTAATCATCTGGACCTCTTTTTACAGGTTTTGAATTGTTTCCAATGCTGTATCGATCTTGTTTGATTGTTCTTGTAGTACTTTCCTGCCTTCCTTGTTTTCCTCCACCCCTTTTCAGAGCATTTTAATTTGTTTCCATATCATTCTTCTGAATTCTTTCTCAGGCATATCCAAAACCTGCCCTTCTTCTTCTAGAAAGCATTTGTCTCTCTCCAGCTCATTTGTCTCAGCTACTCTTCTGTTTTGGGACATGTTTTGATATCTTTTGGTGTTTTTTGTTCATCTTTTCCAATAGTTGTGGTTTTTTTTTTAATGTTTAAGTGGATGTTTATTGTTGTGTTATTAAGCTTACTGGTTGCCTCCTGGTGGATATGATCAGGAGATAGGCTTCCCTTTTCGCATATAATACTAGCAGGTGTTGTTGGCTTTTGTCTCAGTGGTGGAATATTATGGGGTATGCCTATAGCTTGTTATATGGCCACGATTGCTGTCTCTTCTTGGGTAATGTAGCGAGAAAGAGCTCCTACCTCCAGGAAGATGTGTGATCAAAAGGACCAAAAGCAGGAGTAATATAAATACAGAGACAAAAACTACCACTTTGAAACAAAAATAAAACTGTGGCCTACTGTCCCGTGCTACACAGGCAGTGTGTGTGCAAGGTAGAAGCCTCCAGCAGTGGGTGAGGGTGTCCACTCACTCAGGACCCTCCTCTAATTACTACAGTAGATGTGCACAGGTGGATATTGAGCAGTTAATGGTAGAAAGATTGTCCACCATTTTTGTCTCTGAAGGTCAATTAGGTATCTGCATGTACACAGCACAATTCTCGAGATGGTTGAGTCCTTTTATGTTGCGGTCTTACAGATTGTTTTATGGTTTGTCTTTCAGGCCTAAAGTGTCTGCTTTTTTATTGCTATATATAGGCCTGTGTAAGGGTCCTGCACACAGAGCTCAGGTAGCACAGTGGCCGTGAACCACAAGGTCAGCAGCTTGAAACCACCAGCTGCACCGCAGGAGAAAGACAAGGTGCTCTGCTCCTGCCAAGACCTACAGCCTTGGAAACCCCACAAACAGTCGCCAGGAATGGGAACCAACTCCATGATGCACAGCCATCAAAGGCCCTGCACAAGTCAAATTTAGGGCTGTGTCCCCGCGGCTGACGTCATAAGTAGCCACCAACCTCCTGTCTGTACTGTGGGAAAACTGTGGTGTCAGTGCTGGGCCTCTTTTTTATATTGGGGGGGGAGGGTGCACCCACCCGCCTGAAAGTGTTTGGTGGGCAATGAAGGCGCAACAAGGAAGAGGAGAGAAAAATGTGAAAAGTCTCTGAAGAAAAAATGTGGAGAGTCTCCCGCACCTCTTTTTGCAAATATTCCTGCACCGCTTTTAGCTGCAGGTTCCCTGAGCCAGTCTGGCTGTAGCCCTGCCCTCTAAACTCTGCCAGGGTGGGGTGGCTGCAGAAGGAGTCCCGTCTCCAAATTCCTAACTCGCAGAATTTTCCTTAATATTGTGATTTTTTCACTTGCGTGTGCAGCGAAACTAACATCCTGGACCTTATGGTAGATCCGGAGCTCTGGAGTTGTTCTGTGAGTACTTCCTCCGTGAGTTCCCGTCCCTCCACCATGGAGCCTTCCCTACCTGGCTTTCTCTACTGCTACCAAAACTAGAAGTCTAGTAAGTGTTTTTGAACACAGAAGTTGTTGTTGTTAAGTGTCATCGAGTCAATTCCAACACATAGCAACCCTGTGTAGGGTTTCCGAGGAGAAGCTGGTGAGCTTGAACCACCAAGCTTATAGTTCAAACGACTTTGCATTCTAACGCATTAGCCCACAGCGCCACAACAGGACTCCCAGAACACAGAAGTATAGACCATTTAATAAAGCTTTTTGAAATTCTGTCTCCACTGAGTTCTTTTTATTTTCTTTCTGAGTAATGAGCTAAGAATGTAGTGCAGACTTTCTGGGTGCTTCATTCTTGAGATTTAAGCCTGATACAGTTGTCTAACTCAGAGAAACAGACTAGAATTTTTTTTTTTTTTTTTCTATCTTGTTGAGGGGAGGGAAGTAGAGAGGAGAAAAGGAGGAAATGTTCTCCAGCCTCTTTAAAAACAAGTAACTAATTTTCAGAGGAAGGCTCTGTTTTGCTCTGGAAGGCCCCTGAAGCCTCAAACTCCATGATGCCTTTGAAAGGGGACCCATATGCGATGTGGTATGACTGACAAGAAATGTGTTTGAGATGGCTGAGAGGCCCTCATTAGGCTGGGACTCCTCCCCATCTGGGTTTGAGTTTTGATCTTGGGGTCAGGCTCTCTTTTTGGTCTGTGCATTGAATGGCTGAACATAATTTGTTAGCGATTGTGGCTAAAATGCAAACAGTTTTTAGTCACATTCACAGGAATTTGAGACTAACCGCAGTCTTGGGGTACAGCAGTGAGAAAACACTTCCCAGCTGCACTAAAGTACTTGGCGACCCAGTTGAGAAGCCCTCTAACAAAGCTGCCAGTCTCACTCCGGGCTGGATGGATGCCATTGCAAAGAGAAGTGCAACTTTATCACTTACCTTCAGGAAGAGGTTTCCCAGTGACATATGGAGACAATATACTACAAGAGCCATGAGGAGGAAGCTCCCCTTTCCTAGTGGGGAGCTGGGAAGGGTCACCCCCCCACTATGCTTGAAACTCGGTGAGGTGACAGAGGGACCAGGACATTTTTTTTCTTTGAAAAAATTCAATTGAATTGTGTCTGAATTACAGAACAGATGTAAACATGAGGCTACAAATATACCCACAGGAATGAGAATTCATACAAGGAAGTACCAACCAACCCATCACTCACCATGGCTGTAGTTGCTCTCTGAACGTTCCCCTCCCCCACCCAGTGGACTTTTTACTGCACTGTTTACAAAACAACCCCAAAAGGCTTTGTGTCTTTCTTTAACAATACCAAAAGCTCCTTTGAAATAAGAGGTGATCTTTGAATCTGTGTGGCAGATTTTAGTTCTTTAGTTGAGATGCCACAAAGACTTCATTTCACTTGATATTTTAGGCGCATAGAGCTTAGTTTAGCTGACAGGACAATCTGGGGTCTCTCAGTCCTGCGCAATCTCCAGAAGCAAAAGTCCAGAAAGGAATCAATTAAAACTTTCATTAATAATAAAAGTAAAAAGGCTACTAAGGGACTCCTGGTGTGATGCTGTAGGATCAGCACTGGACTGTGAAGTACAAGGTCAGTGGTTCAAACCTACCAGCTGGTCCTTGGAAACCTTATACAGGGTTGCTAGGGGTCAGAATCAACTCCACCACACTTAACAGCAACAAGGGCTTGTTTCTTCTGTGTGAGATCACAATACAGAGCAGACTCAGAATTTTGTAAATCTCACCTAATGGAACAGAACGTTCAGTTTGTAAAAATGAGTGTGAAAACTGCCTTTTACAGACCACGGATGTCACTCACTGAGAACCAGAACATATGGACTCTGTTCCTGAATTTACATTTCCAAATATCTAGAAAATTGATGAAAACAGAATTGAGGAAATTTGAGGTCAGGATATTAAATACACATCTATTTATTACTGTGGAACATGGGATCCGAAGGCTTTTTTGCTTGTGGATGACTCCAGCCTATAAGAGCTAGGTTAAAGTTTTCCTGAGTACCTCATGGACCTTGGACAGCTGAACTGCCAGAGTTAGAAACAGAGGATATTTGAATGTGGATTTTGGTGCCACTTAGCCCAGCCAGCCCTCACAGGAACATTCCTAGGCACATCCCATAATGGTCGCCTAGCTGTGATGTCATATATACATACCCGAGCACTTCGGACAGCAGTCCGCAATAGTTCCTCACTGCTTTCTATAGACCCTTTGCGCATATGTGCTGAAGTCATGGTTGTGGAAGGAGAGTCTAGATATTTATCTATTGGGAGTACGGTGGCTGTGTAGCATAAGGGTTCAAACTGCTGAAGTTGTGGTTCACAGTCTAGTGCTTATTGTTAATCAGAAGAAGTACATTATTCCAGGTACTGAAACCTGAGAGAGTTTTCTTATACACTTCCTTTAGCATAGGAACAGAGTGAGAGAGATGAGGCTTTCTGCTGTCACAAAGATTTATAACCTTGGAAACCATATATAGTGACAGCATGACTTAACAACCACAACAGGGACAGACTAAAGAGTAAACAAAGGACAGGCTCATAGCATCTTTCTGTTACATTCTAAGGTGGCTTTCATACAGCTGTTCTGTAGACAGAATCACCTGTTGCACAAGTCATGAGAAGAAGCTTGCACCAGGTGAAGGTGTACCTCAGAATTCTGGGTCTGCTGCCATATGCGGTAGCAGTTTCTAGGGCTTTGGTATCAAGCCAAGGTCATACCATTGACTTTAGGAATAACCATTCTAAAGGGGTCCAGCATGATTCAATTCTTCAGGGGTCTGCTTCAGTCCAAGGAGACTATAAGTAGATTGCACAGCTCAGGACATTCATCCAGAACACTGCTGCTCGCAGCTTGACTTTTGGTATATGTTGGGTGGTTGGAGGACTGGGCAGGCCTGTTTATGATTCCTGGATCCGTTCAATGGAAGGTGAGTTTAAAGAGTCCCCCCGGGATTTCCTGAGCCTGCTGCTGATGGAAGATTTGAAGGCTTAAGATGCTGAATTCACTGTCTTAAATATAATTCAGTTTGTCAAAAATGAGAAAAGTGATAATGTATTGTATCAGGAAACATGAGTCTGGCAGAGTTTCCTCTATCAACCGCACGTAATTCCCTAAGAAAAGTTCAAATGTAGATAGACCTATTCCCTGGAATCAGCAATGTCATTTTCAGCCTTTGATTGTTCAAAGACAAGGAAAAGATCTGAAATGGAGAATCCGAGAGAGTAACAATATAGACGATAGGTTCTGGGGTCAGATAGATCATGGTGTGTACAAATTATACCAATCACTTCCTGTGTAAATGGTCAAAATCATTTACCTCTCTAAGCCTCATTTATCAGATCTGTAAAATGGGATTAATGATATCTAACTCAGAGGGTTGATGTGTGAATGGAATATGATCATATACTTAAACCACAAACAAACCAAAAACCAAAACCAAACCCCGTTTTTGTGAAGTCAGTGCAAACTCATAGGCATCATACAGGACAGAGAAGAACCGCTCCATGGGTGGGCTTCGCTAGGGTGCAGTCTTTATGACAACAGGCTGCCCTATGGTTCTCCTGTAGAGCAGCTGGTTGGTTCAAACTTCCAACCTTTTGGTTAATAACCAAGCATTTAAGCACTGCACCACCACAGCTTCTTCTAACTCACGTAAACAAGCAAGTAAACAAACAAAATCTAATGCCTTCCAGTAATACAGATTCTTAGCGACTCTACAAGGCAGAGTAGAATGCCTCGTTGGATTTCCAGACTGTTACCTTTATAGAAGCAGAATTACACATGTTTCTTCCAAGTAACAGCTGGGGGGTTTGAACTACTAACCTTCCAGTTAACAGGTCAATGCTTAACTCATTATACAACCAGGACTCCTAAACTTCATTGTTATTGTTGCTCAATGCTGTGAGGTGATTCAGACTCATATTGACCCTATATAGGGTTTCTGAGGAGTAGCTAGTAGGTTTGAACTGCTAACCCTGTAGTTAGCAGTTCAGCACCACACCCTAAATCTCATTATTGTTGCTGTTAACTGCCTTCGAGTTGATTCTGAAGGTTCATAGCAACCCTGTTTTGGGTTTACAAAAAGCAGCTGGTGAGTTTGAACCTCTGACCTTGCACAAGTTCAAACCAACCTTGTGGTCCAGTGCTTATCCTACAGCACCACACCAGGATTTCCTAAACATTGTAGTGCCTGGAAAATTATATTTAACACAGGATAGCATTTTGCTTTTATGTGAAATAAGGGAATGGAGAAAAGACACAAAGTTGCCCTTTCCTTACTGGTTCATTACTTTTAGAATTATTGTAATTCGTGTTGTGAAATGTCATGTAACTTGAGTCATCTCATTAAGAACATGAACAACTGGGCAGAAGGAATGATTGTCACAGCCCTGGGTTTGCCATTCGAGAAATGTTGACTATATACATTGTCCATGCTTCATTGTCACCATTACTTCAGGGCTTTACTTATCCTGGACACCCCCGGGTTGCAGGATAAACTAAATCTACTCTGTTTAGAATAAGCTCCTCTTAAGGTTGGCTAATTGTGTATACACAGCATCTTTAGAGAAAAACTTGTCAAGCATCCTGAAAATTATTTTTAAAACAAGAAACTCTTAGGTATATTTGGATTTCAGATGACGCTGAACTTTGCCAGCCTTGGAGGACAGCATGGTTTCCCATAGTTCCTTGGGGGTCTAGAATAGATTTGGAGGGAAAGGCAAAATAATTGACAAGGGCAGGTGACTTGAGCTCAGGCAACCTGCTGAGGCGGCTCACTCAAAATTCTGAATTAAAGTCAGCTCTAGCCCTGTGTTGACTCAACTGCCCTGCTGTAGATACCAAGTCAATTCTGTGCTAAGTACCTATGATGTATAGATTAGCAAATACACAAGTTGAGGGTCCCAGTGTATCCCCTGCCTTTCAGAGAGAAGCATGCATAGCTATGATAGTGAGAACTGACATGAAGGTTCAAAAAACATCTTCTAATCTGTGTTTTGCCATATGATCTTAACCAGGCTCATTGTATTTTATTGTATGATTCCATGAAATAAACATTTATGATCCCTTCACACCCTTGTCTGAGGGATTCTTGATTTAGAATTAAGGAACCGATTCTCATTGGGTGCAGGCTTTCTTTTTCTACATAAGTTAAATGAATCCTCACTCTAAGCCTCTGTAGTAATTATAACTTTGGTGTGGCACCTTAGAATAAACACTCGAACTCAAGATCAGTTTGAACAGCAGGGTTGGCAGTTCAAACTCACCAGCTGCTCCTTGGAAACCATACACAGGGTCACTGTGAGTCAGAACTGACTCGATAGCACTTAACAACAAGGTGTCTGAGATACTAAGTCATTAAAGACAAGATAACAAACAACTTACAAATCTGTAAATTGAATCAAAGACTTGTATACAGAAGCATGAAACACACGCCTACCTTCTGAAACCCTAAACTGATGCTGTTGTTTGTTAAATGCTTTTGAGTAGGTTCCGACCCCTAACAATCCCTGTATAGGGTCAGACACACCTTCATCCTCAAACTGACATCTTTGCTCCTGAACACTTTAGAGGTTTGTTTTGTTTTGTTTTGCAGATTTGCCTGATGCAACAAATCATTTGATGTCTTGGCTGGAGCTTCCAGGAGCATTGATTGTGGAGCCCAACAGATGGAACTCTTTGACAGCTTCCATCTTTTCTTCATTTATCATGATGTTATTTATTGGTCCAGTTCTAAGTGAGGTGTAAACCCTGTTGAAAACAGTCATCAGTAAGTACTTCAAGTACTCTTCTCTTTCAACAAGCAAGGTTGTGTCATTTACATATCACAGGTTGTTAACAACTCTTCCTCCCGTCCTGCTGCCATATTCTTTTTTATGTAAGCCAGTATCTCAGATCATTTGCTCAGCATACAGACTGAATAAGTATGGTGAATGGATGCAATCCTGCTGCACACCTTTCCTGATTTTAAACCTTTCAGTGTCTTCTTGCTCTGTTTTAATGACTGTCTTTTTGTCGATGTACCAGTTCCTCATTAGCACAATTAAGTGTTCTAGAATACCCATTCTTCTCAATGTTAACGTATCTCATTTGTTATGATCCACACAGTCAAATGCCTTTACATGGTCAATAAAGCACAAGTAAAATGTCTGTATGGAAATTTCCGCATTCAGCCAAGAACCATTTGATGTCAGCAATGATGCAGCTCATTCAAGTCCTCTTCTGAATCCAGCTTGGAATTCTGGCAGCTCCTTGTCTATATATTCCTGCAATCACTTTTAAAATTAACTTCAGCAAAATTTTACTTGTGTGTGTTATTGTTCTATGATTTCTGCATTCCACTGGGTCACCTTTCTTTGGAATGGGTATGACTATGAATGTCTTCTAATTGGTTGGCCACGTAGGTTATCTTCCAAATTTCTTGACATAGATGAATTAGCTCCTCCAGTACTGCATCAATTTGTTGAAACATTTCTATTTGTATACCATCAATTCCTGGAGTTTTGCTTTTAGCCAGTGTCTTCACTGCAACTTGGACTTCTTCCTTCAATACCATTGGTTCTGGATCATATGGTAACTTTTGAAATGGTTGAACATTGACTAATTCTTTTTAATACAGTTATTGTGTGTATTCCTTCTATCTTCTTTTGATGTTTCCGGTGTCATTCAATATTGTGTCCATCATTGTTGTTAAGTGCCATCCAGTAGGTCCCAATTAATAGTGACCCTGTATAGGGTTTTCTAAGAGTGTGGCTGGTTACTTTGAACTGCAGTTTAAACTGACGTTTTGGCCCAGTGTTTATCCTAAAGCATCACACGAGGACTCCGTTTTGTCCACAGAATTCTTTAATATAGCAACGTGGGGCTTAAATTTTTCTTCAGTTCTTTCAGCTTAAGAAATGCTGAGTATGCTCTTCCCTTTTGGTTTTCTAACTCCAGGTCATTGCTCATTTTGTTTTAATACTTGACTTTGTCTACTGGTGCTGGCCATAGGATTTTTTGCTCTTTCTGCTTCATCATTTCTTCCGGTTGCTTTAGTTCTCTACATTCAAGAGCAAGTTTGAGGATCCCTATTAAATAAATTGACATCTTTTTTTTTTCTTTCTTTCCTGTCTTTTTAATGACTTTTAGTTTCTTCATGTATGCTGCTCTTGATGTCATCCCATAACTTTCATGGTCTTCTGTCATCTAATGCATCAAATTTGTTCTTGAGATGATCTCAAAATTCAGGTGGGATATATTAAAAGTCATATTTGGCTTTCCTGAGCTAGTCTCAATTTTCTTCAGCTTTAGTCTTAACTCAGATATAAGTCTGTTCCACAGTCTGCCTCTGGCCTTGTTTTGGTTTTTCCACCATATTTTACAACAAATACAGCAAATTTGATTCCTGTGTGTTCCATCTGGTGAGGTCCATGTGTATAGTCACCATTCATGTTGCTGAAAAAATGTTTTTTTAATGAATAAGTCATTGATCTTACAAAAATCTATCATGCGATATCCAGCTTCCTTTCTATCACTGAGGCCATATATTCCAACTTCAAATTCTTCCTCTTTGTTTCTTACTTTCACATTCCAGTCACCAGTAATGATCAATGCATCTTGATTGCATATTTGATCAATTTCAGATTAAAGGAGTGGGTAGAATTCGTCAGTTTAATCATCTCTGGTTTTAGTGGTTGGTGCATAAATTTGAACAATAGTGGTAGTTGGTATTCCTTTTTGTTGTTGTTAAGTGTCATTGAATTGATTCTGACTCACAGTGAACCTGTCTAGAGTTTCTGAGGGGTGACTGGTGAATTTGAACCTTGTGGTTTAAACTGACCTTATGGTCCAATGCATTATCCCACAGATATGGATATTATCCTATCATAGACAACACTGTACTTCAAGATTAACCTTGAAATGTTCTTTATGAAGATGAAAGTAATGCCATTCCTTTTCAATTTGTCATTCCCAGCATTGTAAACCATACAATTGTTTGATTCAAAGTATCCAATATCTGACCATTTCAGTTCACTAATGCCTAAGATATCTATCTTTATGCCTTTCATTTCATTTTTGACAACTTCCAATTTTCCTAATTCATACTTCATAAATTCCATGTTTCAATTATGAATGGATGTTTGCAGCTGTTCTCATTTGAAGTTGTACCCCATCAGTAAATGTAAGTCCTAAAAGCTTTACTTCAATTGAGTTGTCACAGTCAACTCTACTTTGAATCTTAGACCTTCTTCAGATTTTTTT
>NW_006408583.1:14067575-14081963 GCF_000296735.1 Chrysochloris asiatica
TACCTCAGGCTTTAATTTAATTTTCAGCCTGTTTTATTTTTAAACACTCTTTCCCTCTCTACAGCCCTGTCCTGCCCTTTCCCGTATTAAAAACAAAAAACAAAAAACAAAAAAATGTTCAGGGTCTGCTCTTGGGCTGAGTATCTGTGCACATGCATGGCAGAAGAACCCACCAGTGGTGAGGGTGTGGGGTATTCACTTGCTCAGGTTCCTCTTCTAGTCACCAGAATGGAGGTGCACAAACAGTGGGGGTGCCAATGTCCCGATGCCAAAAAGAAAATCAGAACAAAGCAAAACTGACAAGGTGCATTGTCTACCTTTGCTCCAAGGTTCCCATGGCATTTTTCTGTGGTGTGCCTACTCCCCCACTTGTTATTGCTGTTTGGTCTCGTCCAAGATGTCGGGTCCCGGCCTGCGAGCCCAGAAGATTAAAAAGTACGTGATTTCTTACTTTAGCTTCAAGATCCACTAGCTATCAGCCTTCAAACTTTAAAAATATTTCTATGTCTGTGGTTCCGAGTTTTGGAGCTCTGCCCTGGCTCTGCTTTGCCTGGTATTCTGTGGTATTGCTGATGGCACACTTCACTGCACCTCCACCCTAGCCGCCATCAAGCCCGACCCTCCAACTCTACTTTGAGGAGGCAGATCTTCCCCAGTCTTATTTTGAGTGCCTTCCAACCTGAGCAGCTCCTCTTCCAGCACTCTATCTGACAATGTTTCACTGCTGTTCATAAGCTTTCAGTGGCTAAACATTCAGAAGCAGTTTGCCTCTCCTTCTTCCTAGTCTGTATTAGTTTAGAAGCTTTGCTGAAACCTGTCCACCATGAGTGACCCTGCTGGTATTTAAAATCCTGGTGGCATAGCTTCTGGAATCATCACAACACAAAAGCAACACAGTATGACAAACTGACAGACAGGTTGTAGAAAAAGTGACTTTGTTGTTGTTAAGTGCCATCAAGTTGGTTCCAACTCATAGAAAATCTGTATAGGGTTTCTAAGGAGTGGCTGATGAGTTTGAATCACTGACCATGCAGTTCAAACTGACCTTATGATCCAGTGCTTATCCTACAGTGTCACACCAGGACTCCAGAAAATGTGATGACTAATTATAAAAACTCCTCTTGATTGATAACTGAAAATAATTGCTCATATAATAACATATATTTGTGTGTGTTGTGTGTATATATATATTGTTGTTGTTGTTGTTAAGTGCCATTGAGTCGGGTCCGACCCATAGCGACCCTGTACAGGGTTTCCCAGGGTGTAAATCTTTACGAGAGTAGAAAGCCTCATCTTTCTCCCGCGGAGCAGCTGGTAGTTTCGAACCGCTGACCTTAAGGTTCGCAGCCCGATTCGTAACCGCTACGCTACCAGAGAGAGAGAGAGAGAGCTCTAGTAGCGTAGTGGTGAATTGGGCTGCGAACCTTAAGGTCAGTGGTTCGAAACTACCAGCCGCTCCCTGGGAGAAAGATGAGGCTTTCTACTCCCGTAAAGATTTACACCCTCGGAAACCCTGTACAGGGTCGCTATGGGTCGGAACTGACTCAACGGCACTTAACATATATATATACACATATTCAACCAAGAAATAAAGCAAGTGTATGAAAGGAATGCCTTAGGGTTTGGATAAATTTAATTTGCTATTTTAGAATGTTTGTTGTTGTTGTTATTAGGTATCAGTACTGACTCATAGCGACCCTATGTACAACAGAATGAAACTCTGCCCCGTCCTGGACCAACCTCACAATTGTTACCACGCTTGAGCCCATTGATGCTGCCACTTTCCCAATCCATCTCACTGGGAGTCTTCCTCTTTTTCTCTGACAATCTACCTTACCAAACATGATCTCCTTCTCCAGCAATTGGCCCCTCCTGACAATATATCTGAAGTATGAGAGATGAAGTTTGGCCATCCTGGCCTCCAAGGAGCACTCTGGCTGCACTTCTTCCAAAAACAGATCTATTGGTTCTTTTGGCAGCCCATGACACTTTCAATATTCTCCTCCAACACCATACCTCAAATGCATAAATTCTTCTATGATCTTCCTTATTCGCTGTCCAGTTTTTGCATGCATATGAGGTTATTGAAAATACCATGGCTTGGGTCAGTCGCACCTTAGTCCTCAAGCTGATATCTTTAAAGTATCTTCAATACTTTAAAACAGTCTTATGCACCAGCTTTGCCTAATACAATACATCATTTGATTTCTTGACTGCTGTTTCCATGAGTGTTGATAGTTAATCCAAGAAGAATGAAGTCCTTGATCACTTCAATCTTTTCTCTGTTGATAAGAATGCTGTTTATTGAAAAGTTATATGTTAGTATTTCTAAAAATTGACTCTCATCAATTCCTGTTGAAATCCTAAGCTTATGTGTCTCAGCTGTTAAAACAAAGACTGAAGGCTCATGTCCCCCCGAGAGGTGTGTGTGTGTGTGTATGTTGCTGTTGTTGTTAAGTGGTGTTGAGTCAATTCCAACTCATCGTGACCCTATGTAGGGTTTCCAAGTCTTTAAACTTCCAAGCCTTCACAGGAGCCTCGTCTTTCTCCTGAGGAGCAGCTGATGAGCTCGAACAGTGGACCTTGTGGTTTGCAGTCCAGTGCTTATTGTATGGAGCTACCGTCTCCTGTGTTTATGTATGTATGTGCATACATTGTTGTTGTTGTTAGGTGTTGTTGAATTGGTTTCAACTCATAACAATCCTAGGTGTAACAGAGCAAATCTGTTGTTTTGACATGGTGTAGTTCTAAGAAGGAAAAATTCTTTGGGGAAAGGTGAAAGAGATAGGAACGCTGCCTTCAGAAATGTATAGACCTAGATGGAGATTATGTCAAGAGATAATAACTTCACATTTTGATATTTTTGTAGCAATACTTTTTACTTATCTTCACATTTATAGGCTCAGGAGGTCTTGGTCCTTTGGGTTACAATTGTAACTTAATTTTCCTTTAGGAAAAAAAGTGCTAAAATGATCTCAGGATTCAATTTCCTTGAAGAATAGTCACAATGGAATTTTCAGTTTCATAATTCACTAGCTTTTAGTTATCCATAAACAAATTGTTATCTTTAATTGTTGTGGGAATAGAAATGTGATACTTTTTTTCATTATTCAAAATCATTCAGTGATTCAAAAGCAACTGAGCTGATTTTGTTCTACTTTGAAAAGCACTTACTTTGTTAAAAAACAAACCATGAAAATGATCAGGATCCAACGATGAGAATGTGTAGGAACATTTTGATTGAGTGGGAACCCAGTTTATGCAAGAAACATAACTATGTATGTCATTTGAAGAATAGTTTGCTCAAACATGAATGCTATTTTTAATTGCTTCATTTCAGACTAAGTTCTTTGTGTCTGATGTACATGCCACCTCTTTGACACTTTATTGGTTTCCTTGTTTGTATTTCAAATAAATAGAACAGGAAATATAATTCTCAATTATGACTCCTGAACTTCAAAGAAAATTAAAAAAAAAAATCATGTTCTTTTTTTAGTGTTCTTCTGCTCTTACTTAGCATGGAATGTCTTATAGAGTGAAAAGCAAGTAGCTTAGTGAAGTTTTATGAAGTCATGGGACACAGAATTGTAAGTGGGGAGAAGTGATGTGGTGTTGTGAATTACTCAGTGTCTCTTCTAGCCATGGTCTCTGACTCCCACCAAATAATATTTCTGGGCCTGGGTGAGAGAAGGTGGGAGAAGTTACTGATAGGATGATGTGATTCAGCTGTTAATGTTAGTAGTTCATTGGAATTGTGAAAACTTGAAACTCTAGCATGGGTTGAAAATGGGACATCTCAGAGGCAGAAGGGAAAATCTCACTACCATTAAAGACAATGGGCCAGAAAAGGAGTCCTTTGGAAGCCAAGACCCTGGTGTGTTGAACCACATCTACCCAGGGACAGAAACCTGTGACTCGAAAGGATTTGCAGAGAAGCAGAAGGCGCAGAACCAAGAACTAAGGCATGAGACAGAGCAGTGGACTTCCCAGCCTACTGAGCAAGTAAAGATATGTGACTTTGGGCAGGAAGCTTGCTTGTAGAATGGAGTACTTAAGAGGGGGGTTAGGTTAGCTGACTCATGGTGTTAGAGCTGACTGTCTTCAGGCTGAAGCATATGGTGGAATGGTGTGTTCTATAGACATTTATCAGCATATGACTGCAACAACTGCCCCATGAGCATGTATGATTCCAAATTATAACCTGCTTAAAATGGAGTCCTGGTGGGGCGCTGTGGGTTAATGCATCAGACTGCAAAGCTGTTAGAACTGCAAGGTCGGTGGTTCAAGCTCACCAGCTGCTCCTTGAAAACCCTATATAGGGTCGTTATGGGTTGGAACCGACTCGACCGCACTTAACAACAACAATTTCCCTAATAAACCCCATACTTGGTATGCTGTCTGAGTCTTGTGTGGCCATAGCAATAGATTATCAAATCCAATTTAGGAGTTTGGGGAGGAATAGTTGGTGTTTCATTTTTTGCAAGTGGTAACATTTCTATTACTCCTGCAAGCAGGAGAGGAAGTCAAATTAAAAGCGACTGCAGAGATTTGGGGAAAAGTTAAGTCTCTGTGTGTGTGTGTATTTTCCCTATGACAAGGTTCTTAGAACCAAACATTTAGGTGGTACTACAGGTCAGTTTAGAGTTCTGGTGTGGTGCTGACCTTAAGGTTTGCAGTCCAATTCGTAACCACTGTGCTACCAGAGCTCCTATGATCCCAACTTATAACCTGCTAAAAGTGGCGTTCTGGTGTGACGCCAGACTGCAAGGTTAATGCGCCAGACTGCAAGGTCATTTGAACTGCAAAGTCGGTGGTTTAAGCTCACCAGCTGCTCTTTGGAAACCCTATACAGGGTCGCTATGGGTAGGAACCCATATGTCACTTAACAACAAAAACAACAACAACATGCATGTGAAAGCTGAACAATGAATATAGAAGACTGGAGAAGAATTTTGGTGCTGGCAAAGAATATGAAATATACCACGAACTGCCAGAAAAGTCAACAAATTTGTCATGGAAGAAGTACAGCAGAATGGTCCTTAGAAGTGAAGATGGTGAGACTTTGTCTTACATGCTTTTGGACATGTTATCAGGAGATATCAGGAGGTGAAGAACATCATGCTTGGCATGGTGAAGGATCAAGTAAAAAGAGGAAGTCCCTCAATATGTTGGATTGACGCAGTGTTTGTAACAATGAGCTCAAGCATAGCAAATCTTGTGAGACGGCACAGGATTGGAAATGTTTTGTTCTGTTATACATAGGGTCACTATGAGTTATAACCAGCTGAATAGCATCTAAAAACAAAAACATAACTGGGAGGTGGGGGAGAAGTAGTATTCAGGAATGGATTCTTTCCAAACAAGAAGTGTTCAAATTATTTAGAGTCTAAATGCATCTACTTGCTAACTTAGCATACTTTCAGCGAACTTCTTTAAAGAAGTGATTAAATCCATTCCTTCTTTCACTTATTAAGTCAACAAACCTGGATTGAGCATCAACTCAGATCAACATCATGCAATTTCTTCAGTGTTCTTGGCCTTTGCTTGTGGACACTGGTTCGGTCATAGCTGCAGCTGCAGTAACTCATCTCCAGGTACCAACCTTAACTTCAGTGTTCCCCCCCCCCCCCCACCAAGTGAGTGCTGGGCTCTAGCACTGTCTCCATTACCCCTGTTGCATTGAGAGCCACACACATTTGGTACCCAAGCTTGATTGGACATGCACAGACACTTCTTCCTACCACTTTATACTCAGACAAAGCACTACATTGAGAGCATGCAATCTGACTGCCTCAGTGTCTGCCCAGACATAAGAGTGGAAGGGGGACTAAAGAGTGAAGTGAATTGCATTTTAGAGAACTTTTATCAATGAAAGAACAGAGCTAGGACACAAGTTCCTTTCCCTTCCTACCTCCAATAGACACAGTGGTTCTGTTTAGCCTTTCTGGAAACATCCTTCCTGGCTGATACACTGGCTGTATCTCTTGTGAAGCTGCAGCCAGCTTTGTCATGGAGAGCCCTGGCTATGACCTTGTATTTGTTTATCCTTCTTCCTTATTTCACTTCCTTTTTTCACTTAGTCTTGCTGTCCTGGGACTGGACTTCCCAGTAAAGCATTAGCACTTAAGTCATGCCTTGGACCTATTTCTAGAGAACATACTCCAGCCAAGACAAGCAGCTAATATGAATCAGACACCATGTTAGGCGTGGGACACAAGACAGACATGGCTCCTACCCTTATGCAGCTTTCAGTACAATGGGAGAAATGGCCAACAGACTGAGAGGAAAAAAAGCACAATTCGGGTTAAGTGTTGTAAAGGAATGATATTGGCTTTTGAGAGATAATAGTGATGAGGTGGAGGTGGGTACCAAAAATAAAATCAGTTTGAAGTTTTGAGGTGATATTTAAGATGTGAGAATACCAAGGACCCAATCATGATAAGAACAATGGAAGGGAATTCTCAGCTGCCGGAGTAAACAGCTCTATAGAGCCAGTTTGGGAGCACGATGGGATAAGCACTGGACGGGTAATTGCAAGGTTAGCAGTTCAACTCCACCAGCCACGCTTGGAATCAACTCAGTGACAACCAACATCAACAAGGGAAGTAAGAGCGGTTGGAATATAGTGATCAATGAGAATGACTCCCTTAAGGCTGAGGAAAGGCAAGATTTGCAGACTTCATTGTTACATGCCGTGGAGTCAGTTCCAACTCATAGTGACCCTGTACAGGGTTTCCGAGGCTGTAAATCTTTATGCAAGCAGAAAGCCTCATCTTTCTCCCACGGAACAGCTGGTAGTTTCAAACTGCTGACCTTGCGGTTTGCAGCCTGATTTGTAACCACTACGCTACATAAGCTACTGAAAAAGCTTAGATTTTTTCTTCTCGGATCAACTATCAACACTCACGGAAGCAGCAGTCAAGAGATCAGACGATGTATTGCATTGGGTAAATCTGCTGCACAGGAACTTGTTAAAGTGTTGAAGAGCAGAGATGTCAGCTTGAGGACTAAGGTGCGCCTGACCCAAGCCATGGTATTTTCAATAACCTCATATGGATGTGAAAGCTGGACAGTGAATAAGGAAGATAGTAGAAGAATTGATGCCTTTGAGTTGTGGTGTTGGAGGAGAATACTAAAAGTGCCATGGACTGCCAAAAGAACCAATAGATCTGTTTTGGAAGAAATGCAACCAGAGTGCTCCTTGGAGGCCAAGATGGCTAAGCTTCATCTCTCATACTTTGGACACATTGTCCTGAGAGAACAGTCGCTGGAGAAGGATGTCATGCTGGGTAAGGTGGAGGGTCAGAGAAAAAGAGGAAGACCCCCAACGAGATGGATCAGCCAGGTGACATCATTGATGGTGTCAAGTGTGGCGGCGGTAGTGAGGTTGGCCCGGGATCGGACATTGTTTCATTCTGCTGTGCACGGGGTCATTATGAGTCGGTTCCGACTCGATGGCACCTGACAATAACAAGAAGTAAACTGAGTGGAGTCCTGGTGTTGTACTATGGGCTAATGAACTGGACTGAAAAGTCAGTTTGAATTGTAATGTCAATGGTTCAAGCTCATCAGCCGCTCTTTGAAACCCTATACAGGGTCGTTACGATTTGGAACCAAATCGACAGCACTTAACAACAACAACAACAAAGTAAGTCTAGGATTCCTGGTGTGGTAGGATATATACTGAACTGTTAACCACAAGGACGACTGTTCAAACCCACCAGCCAGTTCTTGGAAACCCTACACAGGACTGCTGAGTCAGAATTGACAGATGGCGCTCAACAAAAGCAATAAGTGACTCTAAGTGCCACTGAAATCCACTTGAATACGGACAGAGGCATTATAACGGAATCCAGCAGAACCCAAATTCTAATTCCAATTCTGGACTCACCTTCAAAGATTTTAATATTTGCTATTTATAACTTTGAAAAAAAGGGTTATAGAATTTAATAGATAGAAGTAAATTTTATAACATGTACTGTGTTTTCACATAAATAAGGGTTCATAAATTAGAGGGTAAGTAAAAAATAATTGCTACTAGTTTTCCAGTTCATACATACACTAGTTCATTCCAAACAAAATGTGTCTAAACATATCTCTGAAATCAGTAGATTGTTTCAGACAAGTTTTTTCAGTAATACAGTTGTCTTGATTTTATTAGGGTACCTTCGGAAAAAACAAAAAAACAGTCCAATCAAATCAGTAGCTTCCAAACGGATCTGTTGGTCCAGGTAAATCTGAGGAGAGAGTTTGTCTCAGAAGGTTATGGAGACTGTTTCTCCGGATTCTCCAAAGGGATAATCTTGAGAGATTTTCCTAAAGGACACAGGATGATCAGGAGTATGTTTAAAAATTGAAAGGTGATCAGAAGTTTTTAAAAATTGATGATAATAAAGTTTTTTGTTTGTTTGTTTGTTTTAAAACATTGATAGGTGTTTTGGTGAGACAAAATCTAGGAGTGTTTTGAAGAGCAATTTTTTTTTTTCCATATGACAATACACCTGCTTATTTTTCAATGGTATCAAGGACTACCTATGCAAATTTAATTGAGAAACCTCACTCCATTCATCCTGTAGCTCTGATCTTGTCCTTTCACACTTCTTTATGTCTCTCAAACTCAAAGAACATTTGAAAGGAACATTATTTGAGTCTCTCAAAAGATACTAAAACTGCTCTTTTGATGTGGAGTAAATCGAAGCATGCAGAATTCCTCAGGAAAGGTTCGTTGTTGTTTTTAGGTGCTGTCATCATGGTACCGACTCATAGTGATACTATGCATAATAGAAGAAAGAGTTCCTGGTCATGAGGCAACCTCACAGTCATTGTACACTTGAGCCCATTGCTGCTGCTACTATGCTAATCCATCTCATTGGGATCTTGCTCTTTTTAGCTGACCATCCACTTTACCAAGAAAGACGTCCTTCTCCAGGGACTGGTCCCTATGATAATATGTCCAAAGTATGAGAAATAAAGTCTCACCATCCTGGCTTTTCAGGAGCATTCCGGCTGCACTTCTATCAACACAGTTTGGCTTATTCTTTTGGCAGTCCATAATAGTTTTAATAAAGAGTCTCCTCCAACACCATAACTCAAATGCATCAATTCTTCTATAGTATTTTTCCATTGACCAACTGTCACATGCATATGAAGTTATTGAAAATAACATGGCTTGAGTCAGGGGCACCTTAGTACTCAAACTGACATCTTTGCTTTTGAACAGTTGAAATAGGTCTTGTGCAGCAGATTTTAGTAATGCACTACATCGTTTGAGTTCTTGACTGATGCTTCATTGAATTTAATTGCAGATCTAAGCAAAATGAAGTCTTTGACAACTTCAATCTTTTTTCCATTTATCATGATGTTATTTATTGGTCCTGTTATGAGGATTTGGGTTTTCTTTACATTGAGGTACACCTGTACCGAAGGCTATGGCCTTTTATCTTCATCAATATTTTAAGTCCATTTTTGCTTTCAGCAAACAAGACTGTATTATATGCATAGTGCAGGTTGTGAAAGAGTTTGGCTCCAATCCTTCTTTACATAATCCAGTTTCTCAGATTATTTACTTAGGATACAGATTGAATAAGTATAGTGAAAGAAAACAATCCTGGCACACACTTTTCCTAATTTAAAACCATTCAGTGTTCCCATGTTCCATTCAAACTACATAAGCCTATGCATAGGTTCCTAATTACCACATACTGTCCATAGCTTGTTATGATCCACACAATCAAAAGCCTTTGAGTAGTCAATAAAGCACAACCAGGATCCATCTGATATCAGTAATGGCATCTCTCATTCCACATCCTCTTCTGAATCCAGTTTGAACCTCTGGTAGTTCTCTGTCAATGTACTGTTGCAGCAATTTAAAAATGATACTTAGCAAAATTTTATTTGCGCATGATATTAATGATATTGTCTGATGGTCACCTCTCTTTGGAATGGGCAAAAATATGGATCTCCTCCAATCAGTTGACCAGGTTGCTGGCTTCTAAATTTCCTGGCATAGATGAGTGAGTGCTTCCAATGTGCATCAGTGTGTTGAAAGATTTATACTTGTATTCCACTAATTCTCAGAGCCTTGTTCTTGTTTAATGCCTTCAGTGCACCTTGGACTTCTTCCTTTAGGATCATTGGCTACCTCTTGAAAAAGTTGAACATCAACCATTTCTTTTTGGTGTGTGACTCTTTTTTTTTGGTACAGGGAAGCATTATAGAGATAGAAACAAGATTTTCAGAACAGATTGACCTCGATGTAGCATATGTTGAGAAACAGTAGCATCACATGTTGATATTTTGATTTAATAAAGTTTTGTATAATTTTGTTGCTATCCCTTTTGACTTACCCTGGCATATAATGTTAACTGCTGCCACAAAGTTCCACAATTCATGGCGATCCCAGGAACAACAGGGATCCATTGGGCTCTCACTGGCTTCTTTTTGGAAGTAGATTTCCAAGTCTTTCTCTTTAATCCATGGAACCATACACAAACACACATACACACATCTCTCTATATAAGTAAAAATGTAGTGTTTGGCTCTGTTCATAGTCACTACTTTCTTCCTTCTACAAATCATAATCTATGATACTACTAATTTTCTTTTATTGTCTTGCTTGTATAATAGTGTTTCCTAATTTGATCCTTTTCTGACTTTGTACCGTGTTCATTCATAGTGGTTTGATGACTTCATTGTATTAATTTCAGAAAGTCCACAGTATTTGTGACTGCAATTTCTTAAAGTACAGAGTCTCTTCTGTCTCAATTAGAGTTTCTTCGTTCATTGTACATGTACTCCTATCGCTGTCATTAGTGCAATCTGCTAATTCACAAATTTACCCAAGTACGGAAATACATTCTGCTAATGTGCACCGTAAAATGCCTTCCACAAAATGCCTTCTATATAATGTCATTTAGAAAATGTCTGTTACAGCTGCTAAGGGAGGGCTTTTATAGATAAACCTGGAATAGAGTGAAAACTATCTTTTAGGCAGAGAAAACTCCCTTTCAAAACTCCAAAATCTCCTCTCTAGATCTTTGCTTGTTCCCTGTCTTCAACTCTGAAATATACCCAAGCAGTCTCTCTAGAGTTAGGTGTTCACATATGCCTGATGCCTATTTATGCGTATGTTATATCAACAAGGAGCTGGCAAAATTCTTTCAATAGTACAGCAGAGAAGAAGTTTTGTGAAAATTAAAATAAAATGGTATCACCCGATCCCAAGGCATATCTAAGCAAGGCTGATAGTGAACCATGTAACATGAATTGTTGAATAATTAACATATGTTTCTGGGCCAGAAATTACATTTTAGAGATTCGCTCCTTTTCCTCTGTTAGAAAGCCTTGTCAATTCACAGACTATGTCCTGCAGTCCCTTAGCATAGACTGGCTCATAATGTTGATTTCCTGAAAGCAATTGCTTGAGATGGAATGGGACATGAAACAGATTTTGACAGAAGAAATGGATGAATGCTGTCTGGGAAGACAGAGCTACCAGGGAAGTATAAAAACAGAAAACCCAAGAGAATGCTGGGTGCTCAGGGGAGGAGTCTACATTGGTGCTGAAAGCAAAGATGGTTGTGCGCCAACTGATAACTTCAGAACTTTGCCTCAGGCAGCGTTAGCTCACTAAGTCCCATTAAAGGACCCTCATTTTCAAGCAGATGGTGACTTCACTATTAACAAACAACAGAGGTGAGAGAAAAGACGGCCAGACCAAGCTTCAAAGAGACAAAAATATCAAGGGAAAGGTTATTAATGCTTTGTGGAGTATGAATCAATGAAAAAAAAAAAAACAAAAAAAAAACCCCACCCTCAAATGGAAATGATACAATGGAAAGAATTTATTATGAGTCACTGTAATAAAGTGCATTATGGTTGTGCTCTTTTCAGATTGTCTGCCTCTGTGCAACTGAAGGAGGACATGGAGTTTACAATGTCTCTAAGCTGAGATAAAATATAAGCGCTACCGACTAGACTATTCTTATATCTGGCTTTATTTGGGGTCCAGCTCTTAACTAGTTGGAATCATTTAAGGGGAGGATTGAGGAAGTCTCTCTGAGGAGGAAATATTTAACGTGAGCAAAATAATTTTTACCTCTTCTTAATAAATACCTCCCCTGTGAATAAAGGAGCTCTGGTAGCGTAGTGGTTACGAATCAGGCTGCGAACCTTAAGGTCAGCGGTTCGAAACTACCAGTCGCTCCGCGGGAGAAAGATGAGGCTTTCTACTCCCGTAAAGATTTACACCCTCAGAAACCCTGTACAGGGTCGCTATGGGTTGGACCCGACTCGACGGCACTTAACAACAACAACTGTGAATAAACATAGGTTTGAAAGGGATATTTCTACATGTTTGTACATATATTGCAAATATATCCTCAAATATAGTAGAACATGCAAGAGGCAAAGCTGTAAAATGTCTTTGTTGTTGTTATTGCCGTGGAGTCGGTTCTGACTCATAGCGACCTTACACAGGGTTTCCGAGGCTGTAAATCTTTACGGGAGCAGACCACCTCATCTTTCTCCCGCAGAACTGCTGATAGTTTCGAACTGCTGACCTTGAGGCTCGCAGCCCAATTCGTAACCACTACGCTAGCTGTAACTAATCACTTGAAGAAATGAATTATGTGATTGGAAGCTCAGGACCACTGTAACAAGGTCAGTTGACACAAAATAATTCACAAAGAAAATGTTCTACATCCTACTTTGGTGAAAAGCAACTGGAGTCTTAAATGTAGCAACTGTAAATGCCTGTCTCAGGTGCAACTATTGGTCTCTCCTCATCGAAAGTAAAGTGAAGGCTTTTCCTCTTCCCACAATCCTTTGCGTTCTTCTGTTCCAACCTGGTCCATTGCTATGGCTCCTGCAAAGAAGGGTGTAGAGAAGAAGGGCCATTCTGCTTGTCAGTGAAGTGGTGACCAGAGAGATCACCATCAACATTGACAAGCATCCAGGGAGTAAGCTTCAAGAAGCGAGCCCCACGAGCACTCAAGAAGATTCAGAAATTTGCCATGAAGGAGATGGGGACAACAGACGTGCGCCTTGACACCAGGCTCAACAAAGCTGTCTGGGCCAAAGGAATCAGGAATGTCCCGTACCGTATCCGGGTGCGGTTGTCCAGAAAAATGAATGAGGACCAAGAGTCACCAAACAAGCTCTATACACTGGTGACCTATGTGCCGGTCACTACTTTCAGAAACCTACAGACAATGTGGATGAACACTAACAATTTGTGGTCAAATAAATTTATAAATCTTAAAAAAACCAAACAAATAGAAAATAAAGTGAAGAAACTCGAGGAAACATGGATGCAATCAGTGCCAAGGGCTAATGGAACTGCTTCCGGGACTCTGAGACAATAAGAATTAGAATGCGCCGGGCTACCGGTATCAACTGCGTGGAAAGGAATCTCATTAGAAGGTCGTATAGCAGAATAGGAGAAACATATGGGAAAAAATCAAAGTATTAAAAAACAACAACAGGGTTATTGGGTGGTATAGAGATTGGTAGAGCCCTAGAGACTTGGTAGCCCTTAGCCACCCTTGGAGTCCTGGTGTCTCACTGTAGGGTAAGTACTCGATCGTAAGGTGGGTTTGAACCACAAGGTGGATTATTCAAACTCACTCAGCACTCCTTGAAATGCATACGGGGTCACTATGAGTCGGAACTGATGCCACAGCTCTAAACAACAACAACAGTCATCCTTCAGGTCTAGAAATGAATTCACCACTGTGACTCAGTTTTCAGCCAAACAGCAGGTGTATAAGGTGAACAGTAACACTAGGAAGGCGCATACTTCTGAGAACAGTCAGCCATGCCAAATCAAATGGAAAGCATTTGCCCAAAGACAAAGGTCAGAAGGCAGGAAGTGTTAGAGGAGAAGGAAGAATAGAAGCATGAAACACAGGGAGGAAGTGGGATGAGTGCTGTTCCATTGTGGAGAGTGCAATCAATGAGATAAAACAAAATATGTATGAATCATTGAATGGAAAACTGATCTGCAAGGTACAACTTCCCCCAGTTCACAATAAAAGTTAAATAAATTCATTAAAAGAAACTATTCTATCAAAACATTATAGAATGCTTTGGTTTATTAATTTCTAGTAATAAGCTAATTTTATATTGCATATTTAATAGACCCTAAATGTCGTGCTGTCTTTCCACGGAAATAGAAGATAGAAAAGCTCCATATCATCAGTGAAGACAAGGCCAGGGGCAGACTGTGGGACAGACCATCAATAACTGATACGCAAATTCAAATTAAAGCTGAAGAAAATGAAAATAAGTCTACGAGAGCCAAAATATCATCTTGAATTTATCCCTCCTGAATTTAGAGATCATCTGAAGAACAGATTTGATGAATTAAACACTAAAGACCGAAGACCA
>NW_006408583.1:14083943-14086336 GCF_000296735.1 Chrysochloris asiatica
CTGGACTGCAAAGTCAGTTTGAACTGCAAGGTTGGAGGTTCAATCTCACCAGCCAATCCTGGAAATCATATACAGGGTTGCTATGGGTGGGAACTGACTCAACCGCACTTAACAACAACAAATTCCATAGAGTTTGAATTGTGGATAAAATAAAAGTTATCTGTTGCTTATACATAGTATGAATCTTAAGACACAGACATTGAGATGGGTAAGCTAAAATGTGCATACATGGTTACATGTGTATCTTTGGACTTTATTAACATATATGACTGTACCATGTATATTTCAAATAAATTGGTGCCAATTAAATAGACTTATTGAGGTGCTTTCTTATCATTGAACCTCTGTCTAATATCAGTCTTCAAACTCTAGTTGTCTGGTTAAATCAACTCAAGTTTCAGTATTCTTTGTCATTAATGCTACATGTTGGCTGTTTTGATTCTGTCTGATTTTTCAATCTCTTTATGGCCTTAGCCTTGCTTTCATACTGGAAGCTCTTCAACTCCCAATTCATCTGCACCTGGTTTCTATTTCATCTATGGTTTCTAGCCACTACCTAGCCCTTCACTTTTTATTCAAACATGTCTACACCTTCTTGATCCTGAGTACTCAAACTATCTCCAAAATCTTCTTCCAAGAATGATTTGAGGTAGCACATGAAACTTCTTTCTTTCAGACTGATTGAACAAGAATCTAAAATTAAGTAAAGTTATACTTTGACATGCCAGCTTTATTGAATAGTTTCCTTATTTGTTCAATCTAATTGTAGAGCTTTTACCAGATATCATGGTGTCCCTGGGTAGGATAAACATTAAATGTACTCGCTGCTAATTGAAGGGTTACAGGTTCAAGATCACCCAGAGGCATCTCAAAGGCAGTCCTGCTGATCTACTTTTGAAAAAAATCAGTCACTGAATGCCCTCTGGAACACAATTCTACTCTGACGAATATGGGATCAAAGTCAACTCAACCATACCTGGTAATTAATTTTTTGTCATCCATTGAAGACCAGTTTAAGTTATTTATGTTAATCATTATGCATACAAAGATGAATAAAGCATCATGTCTAAGCCCCAAGGGTCTAGCTCCCAGTATAATAGATAAGACAGACAGGAGATATTTCAATATAATATATAAGAAGTACTGTGATAATAGTTAACACAAATTTGAGTTGAGCATCAAAAAGTATATGGAAAAAATCCATTTTCTTTTATTTCCTTATTTCTGCAAACTTAAAAAAAAAAAAAAGCCTTTATAGTTGAAGTACTTCCCTCAATTCACACATATAGATCCCTAGAAATAAGACTGAGAGGAAGAAATGAAAGGGGAATAATCAACTCTACTTGCAAATAAAGGATCTACATTCCTATGGCCCAGAAAAGTCCTGGTTTTTTATTCTTTCTGTAGTGCCCATTAGAGTTTACTTTTACCCTCTTTCTCTAAAATCTACTGGCTAAAACAAAAAAAGAAAAAAAATCAAGTACAGGTGACTGAACTTATAGTAGTCAGTCAAGAAGTCTTCATAGAAGACATAAGAATGACATCAAAATCACATAATTCATGAGTGTATCACTTGGGAGAGGGAGGAAACACTTTGTCCTGGGAAGCAAACAATGGACCAGATGATCATTAGTTTTTTCTGCCATGACAAGGAACTTACACTTTTCCTATAGGTAATGAGGTTATAATACATTTTAACCAAAAGAATGACCTGATTAGATTTGTGTTTTACTAACATCAAATGTGCAGAATGGATGAGTAGGGAATTAACCTTTAGGTAAACAGTTGAGTTAGGAAACCATTGTAATCATCCACACAATAGATGCTATGGGTCTATTGTTTGAATCGTTGAATAAGAAAACAGTGAAGACAAGGAAGAGAGAATAGATTGTAGGATATATCTGAGATAGTTGTTCCATGCTTGATTTTTATTTGATTTAGAAAATAAGAGAAAGGGAGGACTCTAGGTCATACTCTGTGGAAAGTTGGATATGTGGGTCAGAAACTCAGAAAAAATGTCAGCTAAAATATAGACAGAAATATAAATGAAAAAGAAAGAAAAGAAGTCCAAAGTCAAAATCTCTTCTTTTATCTTTATGAAAACAGTGTGATAATATGGGATAACAAATAGAAAAATTATTTAGACAATAAAACTCCAAAATAACATGTAAGAGATTCACATGACAACTTCTTGTTGTTGTTAGGTGCCATAGAGTCAGTACCAACTCAATGCAACCTTATGTACAACAGAATGAATCACTGCCAGGTCCTGGGCCAACCTCACAATTATTGCCACACTTGAGCCCATTGATGCTGCCACTTTGCCAATCTATCTCACTGGGGGTCTTCCTCTTTTTCTCTGACCCTACACCCTACCAAACATGATATCCTTC
>NW_006408583.1:14090226-14093141 GCF_000296735.1 Chrysochloris asiatica
TTTAAATTACTGAATTTTAAAATATTTTATTCATCTATTTATTGATTGGTGAAGGCTTGCTTGGCAACTTAGAGTCCCATTCGATTATTTCTAAACAATTTGTTCAATGATATTGATTACATTTTTCACAATGTTTGAATATTATGGTTTCTATTCTAACTATCCCATTAATCTAGTTTCTTGGCCCCTAACATTTATCTTTGTTTGAAGGTAATTGTTGACTGTTCCATATAGGTGATGTTTTATGGAGCACTTATTGATGGGTGATACTCACTAATTCTTAGGCAACATGTTCTTTAGCTACTAGATGACCTCAGGGATTTGTTTCAGTTGGAGATTTGAAGAGTATCTCTGGGCAGTAGTCTCAGGGAATAAGCCAGTCTCAACCAATTCAACAGGTGTGGTTTTGTTTCCTTTTTTTTAGTTCCACATTTTAGGTCCATCTACTGATTGGGATGGTTGGTTGTGGTAGATAAGTTCCACCTAGTTCTCCTTGTATAAATAATGTTTTAAATAGTTTTAAACCTTCTGGGAACTTAGATATACCTTTTAGCGTAACTTTTCTAAATTTGACTCACCTTTAAGTAACACTGAAAATGTTTATAAAACAGGAAGGCCTTACATTGATTTGGTCTTTTGTATATTCATCACAGTACTTCTGAGAAGTAGTAAGATTAACATGGTGGTAGTGCGGTTGTATGCTGCCAAGGTGATTCCAACTCATACATAGTGACCAAAGGTTTCCAAGACTGTAAATCTTCATGGGAGCAGAACGCCTCCTCTTTCTCCCACAGAGTGGCTGGTAGATTCAAACTACTGATCTTGTAATTATCAACCCAGTGTGTAACCCACTATGCAACCAGGACTCCTTTAGATTAACATACAACACACTATTGGCAAAAAATGTGGTTCCGTATGTTGTGGGAATTTTTCAATGATGTCTAATCATAAGTTATTTTTAAAGTAAAGTGGTATGCTTACTTGATAGGGCAAGATGCATAAAAAAGGCAGTAGTTTGACAAAAAGGATCAACAAAGCTTAGCGTAGTGGTTGCGAATCGGGCTGTGAACCTCAGGGACAGCAGTTCGAAACTACCAGCTGTTCCATGGGAGAAAGACAAGGCTTCCTGCTCCCGTAAAGATTTACAGACTCGGAAACCCTGTACAGGGTCACTATGAGTCAGAACAGACTCCACGGCACATAACAACAACAACATTTGAAATACATGGATTCATTTCAGAGTTTTGAATATTTGAATTTAGGTTAGAGAGCATTTCATTACTAGGGATACAATTCAGATCCTAGGATAATGACCCACATACTATAAAAAAATGAAGACAAATATTTCTTGTGAAAAACAATTTCATATTGCAAATCTAAATTAGCTTTATTGCTTAGAGCAAGTATTGAAAGTTGGAATAAAACACTTCATAACAAGAATTTGGGGTTATATATGATATAAGCATTTTTGGTGTTGGTGTTAAGTGCTGTTGAGTCCTTTCTGACTCATAGCAACCCTGTACAGAGTTTCCAAGGAACAACTGGTAGATTTTAACTGCCGACCTTGCAGTTAACAGTCCAGTACTTGTTATACAGTGTCACACCAGATATTGTTGCTGTGTTTGTTGCTGTTAAGTGCCATTGAATCAGTTCCGATCCATAGCGACTTGTATAGAGTTTCCAAAGAACAGCTGGTGAGCTTGAACCTCTGACCTTGGAGTTCAAACTGACTATGCATTCTAGTGCATCAACCCCACAGCACCACACCAGGATTCCATGCCAGGAATAGTCACTGTGTATATTGCTGATGTCCAATGGATCTTGGCTGAAAGTAGAGAATATAAGAAAGATGTTTACCTATGCTTTATTGACTATGCAAAGGCTTTTGATTGTGTGGATCATGACAAGCTGTGGACAACACTGCAAAGTATGAGTATTCTGGAACACTTAATTGTGCTCTTGAAGAATTTGTACATGGACCAAGAGGCAGTTGTTCAAACAGAATATGGGAAAACTGAATGGTTTAAAATCTAGAAAGACGTGCGACGGGGTGTTGTCCCTCACATTCCAGGGTTCCACACTTTGCTGCGATATCTCACAGAACTCACAAACTGTCAAAAAAATGGCTTATGTGGACTTTAGATATCCTCACCAATGTGATTATAGGAGCTGAGGAATGGAATTGGCAGGTCAGACAAAAGGCTGTTGATTCACAAGCCTACAGAAGCTGATGAAATCAGGTCAGACAATTGACTACAAGTCCCGAGAACTAGAAGTCAGACAGAGATGAGTAGATACTGGATCCAGAGCAAGATACTGAACGTTTCCCAAATATTCTGATGTATTGGATATAGACCATACCTCCAAGGAAACTAAGGGTGGTTATTTGAATTACACTATCTAGTAAGGTGGGGACTCAAAATATATCCCACATTAATTCTATCTCATTAACATAATACACTTAATTGTACTTCTGAGAAATCTGTACCTGGAACAAGAGGCAGTTGTTCGAACAGAGCATGGGAACACTGAATGTTTTAAAATTGGGAAAGTTGTGCCACAGGTTGTGTTCTTTCACCATATTTGTTCAATTTGTATGCTGAGAAAATAATATGAGAAGCTGGGTTCTATGAAGAAAAACGTGGTGTCAGGATTGGTGGAAGACTCATTAACAACCTGCAATATGCTGATGATACAACCTTGCTTGCCGAAAGTGAAGAGGACTTGAAACATATACTTATGAAGATCACTGAGCACAGCCCTCGATATGGATTACATATCAATGTTAAGAAAACAAAAATCCTCTCCACTGGACCAATAACCAGCATTCTTATCAATGGAGAAGAGATTGAAGTTGTCAAGGATTTCATTCTTCTTGGATCAACTATCAACACTCGCGGAAGCAGCAGTCAAGA
>NW_006408583.1:14093871-14096663 GCF_000296735.1 Chrysochloris asiatica
TATACTATCACTTACAGCACTGTATTGCAAGGTAGAGCTTGAAATGTTCCTTTTGATAATGAATATAATATCCTTCCTTTCCAATTTATCATTCCCAGTATAATAAACCATATATTTGATTCAAAATGACCAATATTAGTTCATTTTAGCTCATTAATGCTTAGGGTATTGATCACTGTGAGTTTCATCCCATTTTGGATGACTTAGAATTTTGCTAGATTCACCCTATGAAATACACAGTAATCAAATTGGCCAGATCTGTGCAAGGAAATGATGGAAAAGCTTAATACCTTCAGTCAGAACAAGACCAGGAGTCAACTTGAGCATAGATTATCAATTACTTATATGCAAGTTCAAATTGAAGCTGAAAAATTTTAAAACCAGTCCACCAGAGCCAAAGAACAATCTGGAATATGTTGTTGTTAGTGCTGTTGAGTCTGTGCGGACTCATGGTGACCCTATTAGTGTTTCTGAGACTATAAATAGTTGTGGAAACTGAAAGCCTCCTCTGTCGTGGCTGGAGTGTCTGATGAGCTGAAACTGCTGATCTTGTGGTTCACAGCTTACTGCTTATCCTCCAGAGCCACATGCACCCTTTAGTATTGTTGTTGTTAGGGTCATTGAGTCAGTACCGACTCATAACGACTCTATGCACAACAGAATGAAACACTTTCTGGCCCTGGGCCAACCTCATAATTGTTGCCACGCTTGAGCCCATGGATGTTGCCACTTTGCCAATCCATCTCGTTGGGGGTCTTCCATTAAAAAAAAACAACACAACAATAACAAAGGTCCAATCAATACTGTGGTTTCCAAAACTAATTAGATTTAGGGCACAGGGTCAGCTCAGAAGGTTATGACATCTGTGTTTTGGGACTTCCAAGGGGTAATCTTAATCAATTTTCCTAAAGGACACAGAAAGACCCTGGAGATTTGTTAGAAAGATGTTTTAAGAAAATGGAAAACTATGTTGGTGAGAGAAAAGCAAAACAAGTTTCAGTGAAGACGTTTTCTCCATCACGATAGTGCACTTGCTCTTTCTTTGAGGATAGCAAGGGCTGTCCTATGAAAATGTTAAGAGAACTTACCTCAGCTCCCCGATCTTGCCTCTTTAGGCTCCATTTTACCCCTACAAGTCAAAGAACATTGAAAAGGAACTTATACATGTTATCAGGATGGATGGATCTTCCTGGAGAAGATCATTGTGTTTGGTAAAGTAGTTTTATTTGTTGTTAGGTGCCATCTAGTTGGTACCAACCCTATGCACAACAGAGCAAAACACTGACTGTTCCTGGGCCAACCTCACAATTGTTGACACACTTGAGCCCATTGATTCTGCCACTTGGCCAATCCATCTCGCTAGGGGTCTTCCTCTTTTTCTCTAACCCCCCACTTTACCAGACATGATATCCTTCTCCAGTGACTAGAGAATATGTCCTGATAATATGTCCAAAGTATGAGGGATGAAGTTTGGCCATCCTGGCTTCCAAGGAGCACTCTGGCTGTACTCTATCCAAAGCAGAGGTAAAGTAGAAGTTCAGCAAATAATAAGATAATGAGATGAATTGACCTAGTGGCTGCAACCTTGGGCTGCAGCATAGCACAGTTTGAGGATGGTACAGGACCAGGGAATATTTTGTTCTGCTTGAAGCTACCTAACATGACATAAATGCATTCCTGTTTATTCAGTTACCTCAATGGGCTATCGCCCTATCCTTCACCCTTCTCATCTGATCAATCATCATGGTTTTTGCTTTTTTCCATTTTGTCTAGTTCTTCACATTGCTGCTCATTCTATGTTAGTCCAGGTGTTTCCTCTTGAACAGTTCCTAACTTCAGTTTTCATTGCCTCCAATTCATTTTTTGCCACATAATGAGTTATCTTTGTGATGTGTAACTATGTTCACATCATTTCCCGACTTTAAATGCTTCAAGAGTTCCTTATTGCTCTCAGTCTGTAATTCAGGCCAACTTAATGACTCCAGGTTCCATCGAGTTGGTACAGACTCACAGCTCTTTTACCTTTGAGCCATTGTGCTTCTAGTCTTCCTGCCAGAAACTCTCTTCCTCCTACTTTGGCTAATTCCTGCACACTCTTCAGGTTTCTCACCAATGTAATTTTCTCAAGCATACGATTTCATATTTTTTCCCGTAAAGACTAGTCTAACCTTAGTATAGTGTAGTTCATTTTTTGTTTTGTTTTTGTATTAGAATTTATTATGTATTTTCCTGTCGCTTTCACTGGTCTACCAGTAAGTCCTGAATAGATATGCTTTTGTAATGAATGGTATTTGAAGTATGATACATAAATATTTTCACCTCTCTACAAAGTCCTAAGTACCACATAGGTTTTTCTAAACATGTTGAAATTAATTACAGTAGTTTTAAGGTTTTACACCCAAATGTGAAATATTTTGTCATTTCTGAGAATGTCTTATGAAATACTACTGAAAATGCAAAACATTTTTAGTTATCAAGGTAAATTTTTCTTCCATATCAATAACTTTAACCTTAGTAAAGTTTCACTCTTTGGACATATATACAAATGTGTGCTACTTCAAACAATATTTATAAATAGAGACATAATAAATAAAATTTAATAACAATTCAATACATTAAAAAATGTAAGGTTGAATTCACTAAGGAGACACATCTTGTTTGAGAGCAGAAAAATGAATAGCTTCAGGATTTTTTTTTAAATCAAAAGACTAAGTCATAATAAAATGATCTGAATATTTTTAGCTTCTGTCCTTAGAAATTAATTTTAAGAACATTGGTCCTTATCATATATA
>NW_006408583.1:14097508-14100454 GCF_000296735.1 Chrysochloris asiatica
TCTTCATTTTAAACCATTCAGTTTTCCCATGTTCTGTTCAAACAGCTGCTTCTTGGTCCAGGTACAGATTCATCATGAGTACAATTAAGTGTTCAGGAATACTCATACTTTGCAATGTTGTCCATAGCTTGTCATGATCCACACAATCAAAAGCCTTTGCATTGTCATGTAATGTCATATATTACATTATATGAAATTGAAGTGGTTTATAATATTTTGCTCAGGTTTTACATTTATTTAGTGATACCCACTTCTGCTCCCATAAAGATTTACAGCCTCAGAAACCCTGTACAGGGTCGCTATGTGTCGGAACCGACTCCACAGCACATAACTACCACCACCACCACTTATATCTTAGAGTGTAATATAAATGCACAAAGCAAAATATTTTTCAAATAGCAGTCTAAAACTAAGTAACAGTAACTTACTAAAGTCAAATTAGTTTCCTCTTTCTTATTCCATTTTTTATAACTAATTCTTACACCATGCCATCTCTAGTCAATTGCTTTTGTACTGGGCAGTGAATACTCCAGCATGTCATCCAGATCCAATTCAGAATTGGTATACTCATTATCTCAGTTACTGGGACTGAGTGCTGCTGAGGTTTGTAGCGATACATTCCTTTTACCGGGGAGTTACCTTGTCTGAAGAAAGCTACCTGACCCATGATTAACTGACTCCACAAGGTTTCACTTCACATTGAATGACTGATGTCCCTTGGCCCCATTTGGAACATCTCTAAAGGCCTAGCTAGCTTTAGAACCCTCAGTGAGATCAACTGATGAGTCATTGCAATTGTGTCACACTTCCAGTTCTGCTTTCTTAGCCAATGTATCTCCTGAATGATAATCTCAGGATCCCAGGATCTGTTTCCTTGGGAAATTAACACTTGGTGCCAATAGTAGTCTAAGTAAGGAGGTTCTAAAATATGGTTTGGGCACAGGATTTCATCGCTGGTGGTAGGCTGATTACAGATACACTTGCTTGCTTGTGCCGATGAGTCAGTTCAAACTCATTGTGATTCTGTCTAGGATTTCTTAGGAGTGACTGGTGAGTTTGAATTGCTGACCTTGTGGTTCAAACCTACCTTGATGTCGAGTGCTTATCTTACGGAACCACACCAGGACTCAATTGATACACTAGTAGGCTATAAAAGAAGCCTTGGTGACACTGGGGTAAGGCATTGGGCTGCTAACCACAAGGTTGGTAGTTCAAACCTACCATCAGTTCCATGGGGAAAAGATGAGGCTATCTATTTCTGTAAAGATTTACAATCTCAGAAGATCATATAGGGCTGTTATGAGTCACAATTGACTTGATGGCATTGGGTAGTAGGCAATATTGGTGCAATTGCTAAAACTTTTCTCGATGATGAGATGAAATGCACTAGCAATTACAACATCTCAAGGATTCAATGGTACTGGGGAAGTAGTGATTATAAAGATTATGTAATTAGATATGTCTTTCTATGGGCTATTGATGCAAGAGTAAAATCCTATGAAAAAAATCCCACAAAATCCATTGCCGACAAGTCTATTCCCACTCAGTGTGACCCTATAGGAGTAGAACTGTCCCATAGGGTTCCCAAGGCTGTCAATCTTTACAAAAACAGAGGACAACACCTTTTTTTCCCCATAGAGTGGCTGATGGGTTAGAACCAACAGTCTTTCAATTAACAGCTGAGTGTTTTAACCACTGTGCCCAGGACTCCTCAGAAAGAAACAGAGGTTAATTAGCCCCAGATTTAAGATAAAGTTTGAAGGTAGACAGTCTCCTTGACAGCATATAAAAAAAGACATCCATTTTTTTTTTCTTAAATGTTTTATTGTGAATTATGTGATAGTTTACATGGGAGAACATTAATTTTACATTCATTCTATCGTATATTGTCTCATTGCCATGGTTACAAGCCCCTCCAGGAATCATCAACCAACCAAAGAGTAAACCCTGCAATCATTCCCCCTGTAACCCCCAGGTCTTCAGCACACAGTTGCTCTCCCTCTCTGGATCTAAAGTCTCCAGCTTCTCCATCGCTCCATGTCATCATCTCTGCCTCCATTTCAGGCATCACTGCTTCTCTGGGTAGGGTCCCGCTCTCCGCTCTTCTCCCTTGATGGTCCTAGGGACCTCCACTCCTAGACTGAAAAGTTAATCTCTCCCCTCCATGCTATAAAACATCTACCTTTACATTTCCAGCCCTCACAATCAGTCCTGATAACAAGTATTCACTATTGTATCACAAGAGACCGGTCTGCATTTCATTGCATTAGCTCCACCTAGACAGATTGAATACTACTCACTGGAGATTCTACCTTCCTCCAGGCCCTCTGGATCTAGGTTCCCTCTTGAAAGCTTGTAAGCCAGTCACTTCTTGCCTTTGTAGCCCTCCGCCCCCCATTTTGGGTAGCCAATGTCCAAGTTGCCCATCCCTGTCTACTCTGTGTATGGAGGGGGCCCATCCCTGTCTACTCTGTGTGTGGAGGGGGTGAGAATGATTCTTTCTTTAAGGATTTGTTCCCTCTTTTGAGCTACTGCTTCCATAGGTGTAGGTCAAGTTCATCAAATTGTATTAGAATACTTTTTTTTTTTTCCTTTTATTTTTACTTCTGGTTGAGCTCTGATCATCCAGTCACTGAAGCCAGGATAATTGGGTATTATCTGCCAGTGTGGATGTTCTTATGCATATGCCCTCTCTTCTTATCAGCTGGATGCTTCACTCTCCACTCTAGTCCTTTGTGGCTATGTCACTGACCTTGGGCCCAAGAGTCCCCAAGTCTTGCCTCACTGCTGGTCAACCAGGTCTTCACCCGAGTTCACAGAAGTCTATTGAACATTGTAGGGCTTAGCTCGTCACTTCATTGTTGTTTTTCCCTCACTTCCCCTTATCGGTGTCGATCATGGTCACCAATCAGAGCATGTATTCCCATTTAGTCTTAGTCTTGGAAG
>NW_006408583.1:14100921-14123647 GCF_000296735.1 Chrysochloris asiatica
CTTTTCCCCATTCCAACCATGGCTCATTCTCTGTATCCCAGAGTCCTGTAGTTCCAAGGTTGTGCATATAAAATTATTTTCCTCTGTCCCACTTAGCCCATTGAGACCTAATTTTTCTCCCATCTGCTTTGTTCTTCCATTCCCCTCTCCCTACTTGTATATCGCCCCCTCCCCAGCACCCAAACTATCCTGAAGACATCCATTTTTTACAACTAGAGAAAAAGAACAGATGAATTATAAAGTTTTATTAAAGGATATCCAAAGAAGATTGAATTATCAAATCCAGAAAGTCTACTACTCCTAGATCAGAGCCTGATTAACAAATAAAAGTACCCCAAAATCTGAGAGGGAAACTCAAGTCAGTGAACTAAGTCTTGAATTCCTATATAGTATTTTCGACCTTCTATAAAAGTGTTCCATTCTCCCCTTTAGTAATGCTCTCTCTTCCCTACCTGTTTCAAGAACAAGCATCTACTACTCTGAGAATCTACTCCACTTTCCCAGTGGCCACCAAAACAATGATCATTTTAAAGTCGCATTATAACCCAACCACACAAGTGCTGATCTTGATGAAAGATAAAGAACTTTCTGCAAAATAGCTGCAGGACCAAGTCAAAATGTAACTGAAATCTCAGGGTGCTGGGATGAAGGAGTGGACACAGAGAGTTTATCAACATGATACAAGCTTTAAAAAACTTTCTTTTGGGGAGCAGTATTGAGAGAAGAGCAGACCATCAGTTTTACATGTAACAAATTCGACACCTTGTTTCATCACAACTGCAATCCCCTCAACCACTTATCTCACTTCCACCCTGTGCTTCTTGTTTTTTTCCTCTTGCTTAATCCTGAATTTTGTCCTTAGGTAAATGCTACCCTTTTGATCTTGAATGGTTGACCATGATGTGCATATCTCACCACTGTTGTCGTCTCCCCTATCTATCTATATATTGCTTGCTTGGAAGTTGAACCACAAGGGTGAGTTCAGTCCTAAACCTGGAGGGTGGCCAATGACCATGGTCTCAGTCTCCCACCTGTCTCTATATGATCATTTTTAACATGTTGGAAAAATATCTTGACTGAAGATTAGAAAATCAAGAGGTGACTAAAGGCTTAGACACCTCATAAGTAAGCAGATTGGTCATGCCAACAGAGGTATTAGATAAATGTGAGGAACATCCAGTGGACACAGAAAAAGCTATGTTCTAGGTATAGTCCTAAGATTAACTACAGCAAGAGGAAATAAAGTTTGTTTCACTAACCTTCCATTTGTAATTTTTCTCAAGAAAAGAAACCAACCAGAATCCTGAAGGAGCTGTTTCCAGATGGGTGAAATTTCCATTTGAGGTGGTTTCAAAAGGTTCATGGAAAATTAAATTAAAAGATAATGGATTTTTTCCCATGAACTTTTTGAATCCCCCTTATGTCGACGTCCAATCTCTGTAAAGAAAGGACTGAAATAGACACTGGGTTGTCAACCAACCATCACCTCAGGATGGAGATACTCATTCATTCCACCCAGGGAATGTTGACTGCTGACTATTCAGAACTGAGCTCCTCTCAGCATTGCTCTTAGTTGAAAGGAGTTGTCTAACCCATGGATACACTCATCTCAGGGGATTGCCAACCTCCAATACCATGGCAATGGGGATGAATAAACATTTAACCCTCTTGTCTCAGTGTACTCCATCTCTAAATGGCACACACATGAGAAGGACTACATGGCCAGCGCATTGTTATCTACCTGCTGCTCTGCCAATTCCTGTTTTTATCATTTCCTTACTGGTATTCTTTCTGATAGAAAGCCCCAATGGACAGGAAAATTTCCATGGCAAAGCCTGTTTCCCAGGGAATCTGTTCTTTAACATCTCAGTTTCACTTTTCTTCAGAAAGACATTAAAGTATTTGTTATAGGATAGGATTTAAGAAGTATAATAACCTGAAAAATATGAAATATGGCTTTCTCACTTTGTACACATAGTTTTCAGCTCTTAAGGCCAAATTCTCTCTCTAAAACTTACCTCAAAAATTGGTGAAGAGAGTTTTGCATTAGCATTTTATTTCTGAAGAGGACACACAAGCAAAAAAACAGTTGCTGGATTTTGGAGACAGAAGTGTATTTCTTAATGAAGTTAAGGGATAGAAGATGCAAAGTATAGAAGTAATAGCCTTGTCAGGTTACTTTTTAGTGACAGTTTCAATACATGAAACCCACCATCCCTCTCACAGCCTTCTCAACTCAGCTAGGGTCAATAATCCATTCCAATAGCCACACAGAACTCAAACACCATACTTAGAGTTATGGCATTTATTAGGGAAGTCAACAGGTGACGCTGCAGACCAAAAACCTTCAGGATACAGTTCTTTGGTCAGGACAACCTCTTCTAAGCCACGCCCACAGACAGGCCTCTTTCTAGTCCTTGGCTTCTTAGCTGCAGACTCCATGGTCCTGGCCCTGCTCCAGTAATGTTACATAGCTTTTAAGGCTGCTGATAAATGCTCATAGGGCACACCATTCCACCATAAGCATCATTCTGAAGACACTCAGCTCTGAAGGTCAGCAAACCTAGTTCCCCAATTAGATGCCAAGAGGAACCCCATACTCCAAGCCAGCTTCCTGTCCAAAGTCACTCAGCTTTACTTGTTCCGTGGGCTGGGAAAACCACTGCTCTGTCTCCTGCTGTGGCTCTTGGTTCTGCTACTGGTACTCTTCTGTCACTCCTCCAGTGTCAAGCTTTCTGTCACTGGGTCAAGGAGGTTCAAATGCAAGGGGATCTCAGGGTCCAAAGGATCCACTCTACCTCTAGCTCTTCTTTTATAGTAATGAGATTCTTCTTTTCAGAGACGACTCATTTTATACTCCAGTTAGCATTCTAAGGTTTCCCATTTAACCCTGATTACAACTAAATCATATAATTCATTCACATCTCTCCACACCTTCTTTTACCAGACCCATCAGGAAAAGAAGTTATTTGGTGGGAGTTTACAAGGACTATGGTTAGAAGAGACACTAAGTAATTCACTGCACCACAGGAGAAAATCACTGTTTCTGAGAAAAATTACATTCTATCTTCTTGCCAGTTGGGGGATTTTCCCCAATGGCTACACATCTGAAAATTTTATGGTATCAAAACTCCCAAAAAGAATAAAATGTCCTCTCTGCATGAATACATAGGAACTGGTTATAGTTAATCCTTTGGAGAAAGAGAATTTAATCTAGCAACTAGAATTATGGGCACAAGTTCTGTAAGATAAAAACCCTCATCATCCTGTTTGGTTCAGTGACTCTGAAAGACTCACATGCCATGTCGCATTGCCAAATTGAACATCTGCAATTTGGTTGGTACATGCCTTTGGGGTTGGCATTGGCCCTATGACCACACTGCTTTTTATTGCAGCTATTTTCGTGGTTTGGCTCTTTTTTCATTCCCTTAGGTCTTAGGGTGGAGCAAGAGGACACCCACAAAGGAAGCCAGGAGTTGTTTTAATGAATGGTGCATTACAGACCTTGTGAATGTGATTTGCATTGTTTCATCGCATAGCTGTCTAAATTTCTTTTACTGAAGGATCACATTAAATCAGGCATAGAAGTGATGTGAGTCTTTCCTTTCAGGAACTCTTTCACAAAAGCACTCTTGTCCCAACTACGGTTTCCTTTTCATGAAGTCCTAAGAGAAAGTTAAATATTAGACATGAATGTGAAGCTGGCACTGTGTACCTTACCTCTAGAACTAATGTTATCCAGAGACTCAAGAGAGAAAGAAATGGTCTCACACTTGCCCTGTGCCTTCTCACCTGGTAGCTCTATATGCACAGGACCCTGGATGTAATGTCCAGTAGTTGTGGGTTATCCTCTGGCTACCATCTAATTAGACCCAGGATTCAGGAACCTGCTGGAACATTGCCATAACTGTAAAAAACATATTTCAACCTCAAAGTGTCAGCGAGGAGGGGGTGGGGGAATGAACCAAACGCTAAAGCAAATAAAAACATCTTTTAAAATGTCGCCTGCTTGCTGCCAAATGCGAGCTCAGAGGGAGTACCACCGGGAGCAAGTTCCACATGGCGAGGCCTTTCCTTGGAGCAGCCTGGCTGGCAGGCCAGGAGGATTCAGTAATTAACACTGTCAAAGACTTGTGAGGCCACATTTCAGCAGCTCGATTTGGAAGCAGTTGCCCACGTATAGTCACCCTTCAATGGCACAGCTGGGGTGTGGAGTCCATCAGTGATTGGCGCATGTGTGGGCTCTAACTCTGCTGTGGAGAATAGAAAAATCTGTGGGTTTTTTTCTGGGGGCTTTAGCTCTGTTGGGATTCGGGTTAAGAGCATTTGGTTAAATGAGGGACTCTAAGAATGCTGAGTAGCCAGTTTGTAGAAATTATAGCATCAAGATGGTTGTTTCACAAGGTCAGAGCTAGAGAATCACATATGGTTACCTCTGGTGTGGACATATGGACTTGGCTAGTGTGAGTTGGAATGAGGCTGTAGAAACACGGTGCAGGGTGGATAAAGCTACAAAGTAAAGACTCTAGAGCACATATTGCATTGGGCAAAACTGAGACAAAAGACTTCTTCAAAGTATTAAAAAAAACAACACCAAAGATTATTTTGTGGAATAAGGTGTGCCTGATGGAAACCATGGTACTTCTATTATCTAATTTTCATGCAAAAGCTGGAACATGAATAAGGAAGACCAAAGAAGAATTGATGCCTTTGAATTATGCTATTGGTGAAAAATATTGACTATACTCTAGACTGTCAGAAGAACAGATAGATCTGCAATGAAGGAGTGCAGCCAGAATGTTCCTCATGCAAGAACAACATTTCTTCTTGTGTCCTTTGGTCATCTTGTTAGGAGGTAACAGTCCCTGGAGAAAAGCATCATGCTAGGTGAAGTAGAGGGTCAGTGGGATGGACAGTGTAATGGACAGTCACAGTGGTTGCAACAATGGCCACAGACATATGTAGCAAAAAACATGTGTCAACCTCAAAGTATCAGAAGTGGGGCAAACAAGCCAAATGTTAAAGCAAAAATAAGTCCTTCGTCTAAAATGTTGCCTGCTTGCTGCCAAATGAGAGCTCAAAAAAAAAAAGGGAGTGTGACTGACAGCACGTTCCATGTGGTGAGGCCTTCCCATTGTGTGGATGCCACAGGACAGGACAATGTTTCATTCAGTTGTATATAGGATTGCTATAAGTTGGAACTGACTTGATGGCACCTAACAACACCCAGGGTCTGGCAAGGAAGAATGCAAGTTATATCTTGAGAAGAAGAGAAAAGTATGGGGTACACAGCTGTTATTGGTTGATTGGTGTCCATCAAGGCGATATGTTCCAATTATAATACCAAGTATGTTTGAATATGAACTGATTTGGAAAAAGGGTCTTTGCAGTTAGGTTAACATGAGGTCATTCTAAAGTTTGATGGACTCTAACCCAGTGTGACCAATTTCTTTATAAGAAAAGGAGGAGAGACACAGACAGAGAAATGGGAATGTAATGACAGACACAGAGGCTGGAGTTCTGCTACCACAAACCTGCGAATGCCTGTGGTCACCAGAAGCTGGAAGAAGTAAGGAAGAATTCCTCTCTCCAAGTTTTCAAAGAAAACATGGCACTGCCACTATGTTGATTTTGAATTTTGGGCTCCAAAACTGTGAGAGAGTAAACTCCTATTGTTTTAAGCCACTCAACCTGTGGAATTTCGCAAACTGATGGAGCAGTTCTGCTGCTATAGAAGAAACAAACATCGTCAAAATACATGGGTTTAATTCTCAGGACTGGTACTCTCTAACTGTGATAATAATGAAATTATCTCATCTACCTTTCTAAGCACTTTTCCTTACATACATGTAAAATGATGATCATTGATCTCATTGAAAATATCTTCATTATCTGTACCATATGATAGATGAGTTACAAATACATGAATATATATGTATACATGCATTTCTTTACTTATATGTCTATTATTTATTGAGCACCTACTATGCAGTCAATATTGACTGTGCACCTTCTATATTGGAAGTGAAGAATAAGGTCGCTGTGGTCTTGGATCTTATATTCCAGGGATTGAAGAAAAAGAACAGATCATTGAACATGTAAATAAGCAAGACATTTCCTGGTTGTGGGGCAGCCTATGGACATGATAACATAAAGTGGTGTGATGGAGGAAAAGATGGGTTTCTTTAGGCTGGATGGCACCACAATATTTACATACCTTTCATCAATCAATTTGATTGACTTACATGATGTGGTAGCCACTACTGCCCCCTTTACCAATGAAGAAACTGAATTTGTATAGGTTAGTTTTGACTTTGTTGTTGTTGTTATGTGCAGTGGAGTCAGTTGCAACTCATGGCGACCCTGTACAGGGTTTCCAAGGCTATAAATCTTTACTGGATGCAAAAAGCCTCATCATTTGATGTAAGCTTTCTCCAGTGGAATAGCTGGTAGTTTCAAACTGCTGACCATGAGATTAGCAGCCCAATTTGTAACCACTACGCTACCAGAGCTCCTTATGTAGGGATTCAATCAGACTTGAACGACACATTGAGTACTTCAGCTGATTATATGTATTATATATTAAGTGAGTTACAAATAGTAAGTAGATGCTGAAATCAATAGCACACATTGATCTATACTTATTTCTTTCCCTCTTCTTCTTTGGATAAGACACTGTTTGCTAGAACCTCCATGTATTACAAGCTATGAATCAAACCATCCAGTGATAAATCGCACTTGCTTAAATATTTGACATTTATGCTATCTACTCACAAAAGTCACCACTAGTGCATCAGTTTGTGGGCTGTGGTGGCTTGCACGATGCTGTGATGTTAAAAGCTATGCTACCAAGATCACTCATGGTAGACATGTTTCAGGAGAGCTTACAGATTAAGGCAGACAGTGAAGAAGGAGAGGAAGACTACCTCTGAATGGTTAGCAATGAAAAACCTTCTGAATGGCAGTAGAACATGAACTTCTAAGGTGGGAAGGCACTAAATAGATGACTGGGGCGAGGGTTACCTTCTCAAAGTTGGGTTGGCCATAATGACATGAATGATGTAAGCTTTGGGGAACATTCACTTGTTGATGGGGCACAACTCAAAAGTAGAAGAAACAGCTGTAAACATCCATTAAAAATCTGAACGTGGAATGTATGAAGTATAAATTTAGGAAAATAGGAAGTTGTCAAAAAGAAAACGAAACACATAAAGATTGATATCCTTGGTATTGGTTGACTGAAGCTGAAGAAAATTAAAACAAGTCTACAAGAGCCAAAATATTACTTTGAACATATCCCACCTGAATTTAGAAACCATCTTAAGAACAGATGTGATGCATTAGGCACTAATAATGATTGAAGACCAGAAGAGTTATGGGATGACATCAAGAACATGATGCAGGAAGAAAGCAAAAGGTTATTAAAAAGATAAGAAAGAAAGGAAAGATTAAAATGGATGTCTGAAGAGACTCTGAAACTTGCTCTCCAGTGTACAGATTCTAAAATAAATGGAAGAAATGAGGAAATAAAAGAGCAGAACAGAAAAACAAAATCAAGCAGACAAAGCTCCAGAAGACAAAGTCAAGAATTATAAAGAAATGTACAAAGATCTGGAGTTAGAAAACCAAAAGGGAAAAACAGGTACAGAATTTCTCAAGCTAAAATAAATGAAGAAAAAAATTCAAGCCTCAGGTTGCAATATTGAAGGCTACTATGGGCAAAATAGTGAATCAAAATAATTTGGAAGATATACACAGAGTCACTGTACCCAAAAGAAATGGTTGATGTTCAACAGGTAGCATATCATACAGAACTCATGGTACCGAAGGAAAAAGTTCAAGGTGCGCTGAAGACCTGGGCAAAAACCAAGACTCTGGGAATTGTTGTTGTGGTTATTATGTGCCATCGAGTCAGTACTGGCTCATAGTGACTCTACTCTACTGCCCAATCCTAGGCAACCTCACAATTGTTGCCACGCTTGAGCCCATTGATACTGCCACTTTCCCAATCCATCTCGCTGGGGGTCTTCCTATTTTTCTCTAACCCTACACCTTACCAAACACGACTGGTCCCTCCTCACAATATGTCCAAAATATGAGAGATGAATTTTGGCCATTCTGGCCTCCAAGGAGCACTCTGGCTGCACTTCTTCCAACACAGATCTGTTGGTTCTTTTGGTAGCCCATGGCACTTTCAATATTCTCTTCCAATGCCATAACTCAAACACATCAATTCTTCTACAGTCTTCCTTATTCACTGTCCAGCTTTCACATGCATATGAGGTTATTGAAAATATCATGGCTTTGGTCAGGTGCACCTTAGACCTCAAGCTGACATCTTTGTTCTTCAAATTCTGGGAATTGATGGAATAAAAGTTGAAACCTCTCAATAAACTGATGAAGCACTGGAAATGCCCACTCATCTATGCCAAGAAAATTGGAAGACAGGTATCTGGCTAACAAATTGGAAAAAAATCTATATTTGTGCCCACCCCAAAAAGGTGACCCAGTGGAATACAGAAATCATCAAACAATATCATTAATGTCACATGCAAGTATAATTGACCTGAAGAAAAATTTAAAATGGCTGCTACAGTACAGCAACAGAGCACTGCTAAAAAGTCAAACCAGATTCAGAAGAGGATGTGGAACAAGAGATATCATTGCTGACATCAGATGGATCTTGGCTGAATGCAGAGAATGCCAGAAAGATGTTTACTTCTGCTTTATTGACTATGCAAAGGTTTCTGACTATGTGATCATGCAAACTATGGATAACATTGCAAAGAATAGGTATTGCAGAACACTTAATTATGCTCATAAGGAACTTGCACTGGATTGTTTAACATAGGAAATATATGTACCAGGGTTGTATCCTTTCACCGTATGTATTTAATCTGTATGTTGAGCAAAAAATCTGAGAAATTGTATTATACGAAGAAGAATGTGCATGGCATCAGGATTGGAGAAAGACTCATTAACAACCTGGGATATGCAGATGATATAATCTTGCTTACTGAAAGTGAAGAAGATTTAAAATACTTACTGATGAAGATCTAAGGTCATAGCCTTCAGTATTAGTTGCATCTCAATGTAAATAAAACATAAATTCCCATAACAGGACCAATAAATAACATCATAATAAATGGAGAAAAGATTGAAGTTATCAAAGACTTTATTTTGCTTTGGTCCCCAGTCATCACTCATTGAAGCAGCAGTGAAGAAATCAAATGACTTACTACATTAAGGAAATCTGATGTACATGAACTCTTTAAAGTGTTCAAGAGTAAAGATATGACTTTGAGGTCAGGTATGCCTGACTAAGTCGTGGTATTTTGAATAGTCTCATATGCATGTGAAAGTTGAACAGTGACTAAGGAAGGCTGTAGAAAAACCGATGCCTTTGAGTAATGGTGTTAGAGAAGACTTAAAAGTACCGTGGTCTGCCAGAAGAACAAACACATCTATGTTGGAAGAAAAAAAACCAGAATGCCCCTTAGAAGCCAGGATGGTGAGACTTCGTCTCAAATACTTTGGACATGTTATCAGGAGGGACCAGACTCTCGAGAAGGACATCATACTTGGGTCATAGAGGGTCAGAGAAAAAGAGGCAAACACCCAATGAGATGGATTGGCACATGGAAGCAACAATGAGCTCAAATGCAACAATTGTGAGGCTGGAGCAGGACTGAGTACTGTTTCGTTCTGTTGCACATAGCGTCATTATGCCTGGCTCCTGTTTGACAGCACTTAACAACAACAACAACAATCCTGACCACAGCACAGTGCTTCTGTGAGATAAGAAATAGACTGTTAATCACAAGGTCTGAGCCTTTCAGGTCCTTTTTGCTTCCACAAATGTTAGTCTCAGAAACCCTATACAGGGTCATTAAGTGTCAGAACCAATTCAATGGCTCGTAATAGCAGCAGCAACAGCCTGATCACCACCAGCTGCTCTGTGGGAGAAAGATGAAGCTTTCTGCTCCTGTAAAGATTGACAACCTCAGAAATCCTATACAGCATTGCTGTGCATCAAAATTGACTCAATGGCAGCGGGATATCATAACTGAATTCTGGGAAGACACAAATGGACCTAAGATAGTTATGGCATTATCATACACACAGCTGCATCTTGACTAGTTCCATCTTCAGACACTTCTAGCACTTTTGAGTGTGGGGAATCTATTTCACACAAAAAACCCCACAAGACTAACACTAAGAAATTCCTTTTATTTCTTTTAGTTGAACTGCTTCAGACAAACATCTTTGAATTGAGGAAAAAGAACACATGTTCATATTTATTCTTTTCATGCTTCTGTTAACACCTTTATTATTTGTCATGGTCTGTATAGTTTTGGTTAAAGATAGAAATTAAACTTGGATTGTGGGGGAAATATTGCAATGGGGAGACAGAAATTAAATCATATAAGTCTTTGTCAAACTATATTTGTTTTGAGTTAGCTTTGAAGTGCTCATTGTCTCCTTTCATTACAACAAGTTTTAAAATTATGTAAAACACATTACTCTGTCTCCCTTGGATCATAAGAAGAACACAGCTAAAAAAAAAAAAGAATTTAAAATGGCGCAGAATTGAAGCCTACGATCATATAGGTAAGAGTCAAGATTCCTGCTCACACCTACATGTTCATTGTTCTTTTTGAGTTGACCATAATGCTTTTCAGATGAGGAAATACTTACAATTACCAAGCATAGTATAAGAAACAGAGTAGCAAACAGTACCAATGTGTTGTCTGCACATGGCCAAGGTAATGAATGAATGACTGAATGATGGAACATACCCCTCCATCATTCTTTTCTCTCACCTCTTCCCCATAGAGCTCCTGTGCTCCCCACACTTGGAGATTTCATTCCTCTTGCATTATTTTGCTAGCTTTAAATGCCTCCTCTCTTCTCATGTTAGTTTTTCTAGGTGGAACTCCCTTCACATGGGAGTTTCTCTTTCAATGCATGATTATAACTTCCACTAAGGTCTTCTCTAGGACTTCTGGTATGGCATTGTAGGATCAGCACTGGACTAGGAACCACAGGATCATCAGTTCAAACCCACCAGCTGTTGCTTGGAAGGTCGCTATGAGTTGGAACCGACTTGATGGCACTTAACAACAACAAGAAGGACATCTCAAAGCTCCACTTTTCAGAAACCTAACTCAAACTTAGTAAATAGTATTAGTCTTACCTATGATTTACCCAATATTTCTTCAATAGTACTCAGTTTGTATTTTCACCAAACAGTGTTTCACTTAATCTTCAATACAACCCTTGATATCTGCTATGATTTCTATTTTATACTGGAGGAAACAGCATAAAATGGAACCTTAGAGCCTTTAATGACAACTTCAAGGTTTCTGAACTGATAAGTGGTAGAGTGATTATTAATAAATCGAAGTCCTCTAACCTGGACTTGCAGGCAACAACATAAAGTTGGACCATCATCGACTCTATTTACCCTTCCCTCCTTAGCCTTTAATGGTCAACAAATAACTCTACAGGTGAAGGACAAAAATGTGATACATTCTGAAACAGGAGAACAACATAGCTGAGAACTACTAACACCAATGCCAGTTGCTGCTGGGTTGGTTTTGACTCATGGTGACCCCATGTGTGTCAGAGAAGATTTCTCCTTCAAGGGGCTCCCAGTGGTTGATTTTTCAGGATTTGCTTTGGCAACACCTCTGGAACGTTAACCTCCCTCATCTGGGTTAGCAGTAAAGCACATTTGCATCATCAGTGACTACAGAGAGGATTGTTGTTGTTGATGCTGTTGGTGTTGCCATCAAGTGAAGTCTGACTTATAGAACCAGAGAGTCCTGGGTATAGGAATTCAAGTTTGTAGTTCCTGCTGTTATGTGTCATCCAGTCAATTCCTACTCACAGTGGCCCTGTCGAGAATTTCTGAGGAGCATCTGGTTGAGTTTGAACTTTGGACCTTGTGGTTCAAACTGACTTTGTGGTCCAGTGCTTATCCTACAGTGCCACACCAGGACTCCAACTAAAGTTTAGGAATTATTATTTTGGGAAAACTATAATGGTGAGCTTTGTCACTTCCATACTACTATTCTAAGGTCTGCTCTGTTGAGGAGCTAATTAATCCTCCTGGGTCAATTATCCAGGCCCCAGAAATGGTTTGCTGTGGGCCCAGGCCCCTAGGCATTGTCAGCACTAAATAAGCAGCTGAAGAATCTTGAAGTGGCAGGTTTGTAGCCACTCCTTCCTGAGGTCAGCACTTCCAGCACTTGCCCGTTCTGGGCCCAGCAGTATACCATCATACATAGATGGGTGTTCCTTAAGTGCTTTTTAATGATGATGGTGGTGATGATGTATGAAGGTCTGTTTATACTTGCAGAGAGGGTCGTGTATTTTAACAAGAAGAACTTTTGATTGGCATTTCAAAGAGGTTAGTGTTGTTGGAAAATGTCAGCACCCTGTACAGGAGGGCACTTCATAAGTGTTAAGGGATTGGGTCGGCTAAGGGGATTAGTATAATTGTTTTGGAGTGATTGGGCAGGCTCAGTGGACATGATCTGAAGTCATTTTAATGAGCTTGTGGCACTCACAGTGACAACTCAAGCAAGTGGATAAAGTTGCTCTAATGGGAATTCCCAATCATGGTGTAGTGTTGGTTCTATCGAACACTGGGTATCCCCTTGTACTGCTGAGCCTGGTAGGTTGACTCAGTTTCTGGATTTGAGCAAATCAATGCTGTTCAAAGCAACTGCCACCCCATCATGTGGCACAGAGCCCCATTGCCTCCAAAGATGAAAAATGACTCTTTCCATGACATTTTTTATTTTAGGAAAAATGTTGAGTCCATTTCAGTTCAAGATTACTCAGAGACTATCTTGATTAATCAAACATGGCCAGAATGGAAAGTTCTGTGGATAAAAATAAGGAAAGGATCCTTCTTTCTCCTAACCAAGCTGGGTTGCTAAAAGTTAATATTGCATCAGGTTTGTAGGCTTTTCAAAGAAAACATAATCTTCAGAATGAGTGCATCTGTAAGTCCTAAGAGTTTAAAAAAATATATGCAGGGATAGAATTGCCAGTTTAAATTATATGCTAGTAGTTTGTGTCTGCCTGCAACAGTTTCTTACCAGGATAGAAAGACAACTTCAATTCCAAATATTGATTGACCCAACCAAAATAACTTGCTCAGGTGATTTTGTTGATCAAAGACTGTGCCACTTCCATTGTGACTCATGTTTGAACACTTTTATTTTGTTTTAGCCAATTTGAAATGTTTAGTAAATGCCCATATACTGAAAGAGGGTATGAAGGATTGCATTGTGTTCTTCAAAGATTTTTCAAGTCTTAGCCCCCCTGTACTTGTGAATTTGACCTTATTTGGAAATAGGTTCTTTCTTGAAGATGTTATGAGTTAAGTGAATGAGGTGGATCCTAATCCCTTCTGAGTTGTGTACTACCAAATGGAAAAAAAAAAAAAACACACAGCAGGATAGAGTCACAGAGAGTGAAGATGTCAAGTAAAGATGGATCTATAAGCCAAGGAGCTCAAAGAAAAATCAAAAGCTATGAGAAGCTAAACGAGACAAGAAGAATCACTCTCTAGAACAGAGACTGACCCTGCAAAACTCTGAATGAGTACTCATAACGTGGGGCTGTTGAGCCCTGGTGTGGGATTGTAGGATAAGCACTGGACTGGTAACCACTGTAGCACATGACAACAACAACTACATGGTGCGGTAGGATAAGTACATCAATCACTCTCAGAAACCCAGTGCAAGGTTGCTGAGTCTGAACCAAGTTGATTGCACACAGCAACAACAACAACAACAACAACATGGTGCTGTAAGTTCAGCACTGAACTGCAAAGTGCAAGGGAGATGGTTCAAATCCACCAGCTACTCTTTGGAAGCCCTCAGAAATTCCCCAGGTCTCTATGAATTGGAAGACACTTGATAGCACTCACTAACAGTAACAACAACTTCCAGAAATGCGAAGCAATCCATTTTGTTTTCTTTCAGTAGCTGCAGGAAAAGAAGTGAGAAAGTATTGAATCTGGTTTATTTATTTATTTATTTTTGCCTCCCCTCAGTAGATTTCTTGCATATTGAATATTTAAGGATCCTAAATTCAACTCCTGATTGTAATTGGATAGCATGGGGGTTTTAAGCAACAATGCTCTAGATGGTTACAACTTATCTGAGTCACTTGTCTGTCAAGAAGTGGCTAAAGTAGATGATGAAGGAGGGCTTGTATCCTGCAAGGCAACATAGCAGTTTGAGTGCCATGGAATATGCAAATTTACTGCAATGTGAGATTTGCACCTGCAGCAAACAAATTTTGGGTTTCTCTAGAATGTAAATTGAAGATCTGTATACACAAATGGCTCACAGCCTGGAAATTCCATGTCTTCCCACATTGGTTTTGTAAACAGAGTCTTAACACCCACATTACATATCTGGCCTGGGTTGCCTATAATCATTTCAATTCCTTTGGTGTGTGGACAATCACGGCTTCAGAGGCAGGATCCTTTTCTGTTTGGGCTTAATACTTGAAGTCTGCTTTATTTATGGTGCATAACTGGTCTCAGATAGCTCTTCTCTAAATTAAATATATATATTATAAAATTTTCTGTTTCTCTATATAAGAGACTCTTTCTGTAGACACATTTATCTCTGAAAGTTCTCACTTGAAATTCTCCAAAGACCAAGGTGAGTAATGGAGAATGTGATGAGCTAGGCCACATTTGGAAAATATCCTTCCTTTTCAGCAATGACAGAACTACTGTGGGTATCTGTGAAAAGTGGAGACCCCTGGAATTCAACCCAGGTTTGCTGAATCAGAATCCCTGGTTCCAGTTTGGGAATCTTCAATGCACACTAGTCGGATAAGCACTGTTCTATATGATACATACTGGACTATGAACCACAAAGTCCTTGGTGTGAGCCCTCCAGCCACTCTGTGGAAGAAAGGTGAGGCTTTCTGCTCCCGAGAAGCTATAAAGCCTAGGAAACCCTATACAGAGTCGCTACGATGCTGCCAGCTGGTCTTCAGGGATGCATGCTCAACCTATCGCCATGTCTTTGGTGATTTACATTAGAGTCCTGGTGTTGCAATGGTTAAGCACATGGATGACAATCTAAAGGTTGGTGCCTTAAGATCACCAGGAGGCTCATCAGAATAAGGACTATTTGCTCTTAAAGGTTGCAGCCTAGAAAACACTGTTGTTGGTGTTAATTGCCGTTAAGTCAGTTCCAAAACATAGTGACCCTGTCATGGGCTACCATGAGTCAAATGGACTAGATGACACCTAACAACAGCAACAACAACCTTCTAGAGGAATGGGCTATTGGCTCATGATTGATCTAAAACAGAAACCAGTGTTCTCATCTCCCCTCCCCGCTCTTCTCTTCTCTCCTCTCCCCTCGTCCCCCCTTAGCCCACTCATCCATTTCCCTCCTCTTTTCATTTCTCTTAAAACTTTCTTGGCCTCAGTTACAAACATATGTGACATACTGAGGAAAACATAGGGTATAAAGCCAGACAACAATAAAATGTCAAGGTGAGCCAACCTCATTTGGGGGATTCCTGTGGAAAGACTGAGAGGGAGAAGTTAATTTGCAAGTGGGTTCTCTAGGCGAAGGATGGTAGTTACACTGCAAGACTCTTCATGAGATCACAGGAGTGGAGGAAAGCAGGGTGTTGAAGACAGAAGCAAAGACAGGATTTATAAGGGAGGGCAAGTGGTAGTGAACTGGAGATACCTAGGTATGCATGTTCTACACACAATAGGACCCAGTGTAAATATCGTAAAGGATGCTGTGTGAGGAAGACAAGAGTTAATTATTTAATTTTCATTGAGCCAAAGGAATGAGTATTCAGCTGCTCATACCCAGGAACATTGCTGTTGTTGGTAAGTGCTGTTGAGTCTGTTCTGATTCATAGCAATCCTATGTAGGTTTTCAGAGGAGCAGCTGATGAGTTTGAACTGCCAACCTTGTGTTACAAACAGACCTTGTGGTCCATAAATTATCCTACAGCGCCACACCAAGACTGTCAGTTCGGTGGTTCAAATACATTAGCTGATCCTTAGAAACCCTGCACAGGGTCGCTATGACTTGGAAATGAGCCAACAATACACCTCAACGGCAACACTTGCAAAGTGTATGATTTGGAGGTACCATACAGCTTCTTTTTGCCCTTAAATATCTCTCCCTTCAACCTAAAGTACTTCTATTAACTTTTACTGAAAAAACATGTCCCTATGTCTGAAGGTCAATGTTTATAAGACATACGTAGCCATTTTCCGTAAAGTGCCTAATGAAAGGAGCAAGGCATTCCCGAGAAAGTGACCTAGCTCAGAGAATTTGGTTTGAAGGGAGACAGATTGTGCAGTTTGGGGTATGTGGTGTTGTCAGAGGAGGGACATTATTTGGCAACAAAAGAAAGTTAAAAGGACAAAGGCATTTTCTTATATGATAATTCCCTGAACATCAGGGATGCATGGAATGAGCAAACTAGGGTCTACCACCTGTCTGTCACCTCTCTGTGATGGATGGTTTGTTGCTGCGATGCTACAAGCTATGTCACTGGTAAATGCAATACCCATGGTGGACAGGTTTCAGTAAAGTTTCTAAGCTAAAACAGAGTCGTGAAAAAATCCTAGCCACCTACTGCCAAGAATGAGCCAAAGAAAACCATATGAATCCCAACAGAACATCCTTCACTACAGTGTTCGAAGATGAGTTCTCACAGGCTGGAAGATACTCAAAACATAGCCACAAAAATGGCCTCGGACATACTAATGATTATGAAGATGGCACAGGACCGAGAGATGTTTCCTTCTGTTATACACAAGGTCTCCATGACTCAGCCAACTCAAGAGCGTCTAACAACAAAGGAGGTGTAGAACCTGAGGCAGAGAGAAGTTGGATGAATGTTTAATGCAACACAAGGGTGGAATCAGTATGGGGAGTCACATTGTGATTGAGGTGGCTCTTTAGCATTTACTTAACTGAGTGTGAGGTAGGAAGTACTGGAGCCTTTGGTGAACAGAAGAGAACATCTAATGTTCGCATAGATTAAACATTTGTATGAGTGTATAAAAAATTCTGCACAGGAAGAAATCAGACCAACAAAGTGAGAAACGATAGCAAGGCAACAGGAATAGAAAGGCAGATAAACCAGCGACTATTCATTTCTTTGATTTCTAAACTGAAGTATAAATAAAAACCAAATTTTGAAATGTATCAAAGTATATGTATTACATTATTGATTTGATTTATATGTAATTAAGATGCTTCTTAACATAGTATTAGAGAGGACACCAGGAAAGGAAACTCACTTTCAAAGTGTTCTGAGAAGTAGTAGATTGAAAGGCAAAATGCACCTCACAGCTCGGATGCAGAACGGAGGAAACATTATTGCTCTCATTGTGAATTCCTACTTTGTGAAACACACCTTGTGCATAGCTCAATATATGTTTGCTAAATTAAGAAAAGGAAAGTTAATCTATCATACTATAGGAGTCCTGGTGTGGAACTGCAGGGTCAGCACTTGCGAACCACAAGGTTGGTGGTTCAAACCCACCAGTCGTTCCATGGAAACCCCATACAGGATTTCTATGAGTCAGAACTAACTCAACAGCACTTAACAATAGCAACAACAATCATACTGCAACAATCCTGGTGTGGTGCTATAGGATAAATACTGGACTGCTAACCACAAAGATAACTACAAGTTGGAACTGACCTGAACAACAAAAACATCATGTTGTACTTTCTGCAGCATCTTTTCTTTCCAAAGAAGTCCTGGGTAGTAATCACAGTATAATCAAGTACCAATCTCTCAGGATACAGAACGATACCCGATACAACCGCTGTCTTAAATAACAGAGGAAAGAATATGTCTACTTTTAGTCCCGCAGACAGAAAACGTTTTGCTGATTTTGTAACATGTTCCTATCGTCCTGATATAATGCTCTGTAGAACCAAAGCATCTCTCTACCAAGAGGATGACATGCAGTCTGAACCATTTAAACCTCAACAGGGTAAATGAAACCTTTAAGTCATGTGAGCCACTAGCAGCCTTGCAACTCTTTACATGTGCAAAGAATTGAATGAAGACATATGGTCACCATCAAGTTGATTATTTAATTTTGAGATGACACACATATTAATCAACTGAAAAGGGGAAGCTACTATATAGCTGGTTGTAATTAGCCAACCACAAATTTCTATAACCACTTCAGTCTAAACCAAAAGCCAAAATGGCATTTCATGATTACACCATCCCACCCAGATTTGCATTTCTTGATGAATTCCCAAGATTAGGATATGAGCCATACTGTAAAACCAACCCTCAATTACACCTTTTTAGAGAGGAAGATTAGTGGCAGGTGGCACCTGCTATAAAAGCCTCATTAAAACACCTTCTGGTGGAGTTTCACAAAAGGAAGCCACCAGATGGAGACCCATCTCTGCATGCTAGTCTTACCTCAAATGAGAGTTTCACCTGACACTTTGGGGACAATTTTTTTTCTCACCTAACAAGTCACTGAGGTTCAAAAGACGATCTATTAGGATTAATCGTACTTGATCACTAATCCATTGTAATGCCATATGCTGAAAGCGTTGTTCACTGTTAAGCCTGGAGCCAGGTAGAGCCCCTCTGGTAATGTAAACTCTCCCCCACTTTCCTGCAGCTAATCTAATTCCACCTCCTCCCAAACCTCTGATGCCAGGACTGATGCCCAACTCTTCCTACACTGTCTCTGATGCACTTTTGAATGGTAGCAAATCTGATCTCAAAGGTAATGATGCTGAAACTTGCTGACTAATTGGAAAATGATTTGTCTGGTGTTGCTTGCTTTGAGGGGTAAATGGATGAAAGGTATTTATTCCATTGTGCACAATTTCAAAGATGCAGCCTTGGCCTTCTTAGGGGCATGGCTTGGTATTACTCATCTCCTTCTTTTCCCTAAATAAATTTGTCCAATCTGTGATTTATTGGATTGGAATAATTGGCCAGCTGGCCAGAGAAAGTGCATGGAGGGAATTCTGTCACCTTATGTGGCCCTTGAAATGGCAAGATTCTTTTTTCTAGTTATTTGATTTTGGGAGGGATCCAAACTGTTAAGTACCAAACAATGTAACTAAGAGTTTAAGAAAATCATGTATGAGTTCATATATATATGGTTGTTTTATGCTATTGAGCTCACAGCAACTCTGATTTCCAAGGAATTGCTGGTGGGTTTGAGCTATCAGCTTTATGGTTAACAGTCCTTAAACCATTGAGTCAGTTCTGATTCAGGGAGAACCTGTATAGGGTTTCCAAGGAGTAACTTGGGAGTTTGAACTGCCGACTTTGTGGTTCAAACCTACCTTGCAGTCCAGTGCTTTATATACGGAGTCCTGGTCTGACTCTGTGGGATAAAGCATTGGACTATATATATATATATTGTTGTTGTTTTAAGTGTGGTAGAATCAGTTCCAAATCATAGCGATCCATTCTAGAGCTTTCAAAGCGAGGCTGGTGTGTTTGAATCACTGGACTTGTGGTTCAAACTGACCTTGTGGTCTAGTGTTTATCCTGCAGCTCCACACCAGGACTGTTTATACGTTAAGTGCCATCAAGTTGATTCTGACAATAGCGACCCTGTATAGGTGTTCCAAGGAGAAGTTGGTGGATTTGAACAGCCAAACTTGCAGTTCAAGTCTATATTGTGGTTGAGTGCTTATCCTACAGCACCACACAGGACTATATATATAAAGTGCCATGGGGTTTCCAACCCATAGAGACCCTGCATAGGGTTTCCAAGTAGCGGCTGGTGAACTTGAACCACCGACCTTGCAGTTCAAACTGACTTTGCTGTCCAGCACATTAACCCACAGTACCATAGCATACCAGTCGCTTCTAGAAAACCCAATACAGGGTTGCTATGCATTGGAAACGACTCAACAGTACTTAACAGCAAATATATATATTTATATGTAATTGTTGTTAAATGCCGTCGAGTGAGTTTTGACCTATAATGACCCTGTGTAAGGTTTCCAAAGAGCAGCTGGTGAGCTTGAACCACAGACTTGTGGTTCAAACCGAGTTTGCAGTCCAGCACATTAGCCCACAGTGCCACACACCAGGACCCTGGTGAGTGGGAGAGGAGCCTTGGTGATACAATGGTTGAGTGCTCATCAGCTAACTATAAGGTCAGTGACTCAAGCCACAGAAGAAAGATGAGGCCATCTGTTTTGTAAAGACTTACACGTATTATGGGCAGTTCTGCTTTATCCTGTAGGGTCTCTGTGAGCCAGAATCCACTCAAAGGCAATGTATTCTTTTTGTCATGTTTATATCTATTCTTCTGTATTTTGTGTTCAGCTACTTATAAAGCACCGCCCACTAAGTTGCTTTCTACACGAAAGATTGTCTTTCTTGCTCAAGGCCTCATGTTTGTGTGTTGCACATATGAAGGTAATCATACACATATGGCCACAAGAGCCCCACACATTTTTCTGTAGTCATGGGGCCCCAAAATGAGGAGTTAAAGTGAATAACTTCCAAATTTGCTGCAATATTTGTGGTCACTTGGTTCCAGCTACAGACAGACGGCTAGAGGGGATAAATTAAGAAATCCATCTGTAATGCATACAAAAAAATATCAGCAAGATGATAATAGCTGTCCTAATGTTATACCAAGCTTAAAACATATAGGGAGTCTGAATGATGTAAACCACCATGTGCTTGGCTCTTAAGTGAGAAATTGGAGGTTCAAATCCACCCTGATGCACTTTGGGAGACAGCTCTGGGGATCTACTTTTAAAAACCAGCAATTGAGAATCCTAGGGAGCACAGTTCTCTGACCTACATAGGATCTCCATGAGTTATCAATAACTCAACAAAACCTGGTTTGAGCAATGTTATGATTAACAGTCCAGAGCTTATCATAAGTTAAGTGCTGGCTTCATATCCTCCTAATAGATGTCACCCGAAATTCAATGGTATTTACTTTGTTGCCATGATTGTAAGATCAAATCCATTTCCAAAGTACAATTCTTATATTCTTAGATTGCATGATAATTCTTGGACCTCATCACAAACCAAATGAATTAGAATGTCTGGGGGTGAATCTAGGCATTTAGTCTTTAAAAACAAACAAACACATTCTCCAGGTTATTCTAAAGCACTTCTAAAGTCCAAGGGAAAGAACTCACATCCCTTTGCCTTCTCCAAAACCAGGGCAGCCACCACAGACCTCTACTTTCTTCTTCCTTCATATCATAGACCACGTGCCTGTGGTCAGGTGACACTGCGACCACAAGATGTTTTCTGAAGGTGATGGAAAAATATCCCTACATTACTCTAAGGATCAAATTTGAAACTATGAAACATTGCTCTGAATGTTTTCTGCTATCCAAGCACTATATCTAATATGTACCATAGTATATATGTTTATGAACCTTAAAACACCTTAAGTTTATAATGATATATATAAATCATTTTAGCTTTGTTCTTATAATTTATACAGTCACCAGATACAAGAGATAAAAATATAGCCCAGCATCTTGCAGCCGGAAGAGTTTATTTTATCATACATGAAAGCTGTTAGATTTGGCCAAGCAAAAGGGTGTCTCCTAGGATATTTATATGAAATAATAATAATGAATAAGTCTCATAGAGTACAAATTCTTACCTTTACTATGCAGGAGGGTATCTCTTTTATATTTGATGCAATTGCATTCCTGAGATGTATGGGTGATACCTCACTTCACTGGTCTCTCCTCTTGTTCACAAGAATTTTGACTTCAGTAATCTTAAATTGTATTCTTATTCTTCTTCTTGTGTGTTGTTGAGCACGCTATGTGACAGAGTAGAACTGTCCCAGGGTTTCCTAGGATGTAACTTTACAGGAGAAGATCACTAAGTGTCTTCTCTGGCAAAGTAGATGATGGGTTTGAACTTCCAATCTTTAGATTAGCACTCAAGTGCTTTACCATTGTGAACCCTTCTCAAATCATTAAAGTTAGATTTTCTTCTAAGTTGTCTAATCACACTTTGGAGAGGGAGGTCTGAGCTGGTCCTCAGAGAGTTGAAGAGTGATCTTGTCTGCCTCAGCCTCACCCACACTTTCAGCGTTTAGAAACAAGAGTGCTTAAGACAAATCACCACAAGAGAAAGCAGTGATATACACCGAATCTAGGGGGGCAGAAGACAGTGAAGAGATCAGTCAGGGCTCAGTTTCCCTAGATTGGTCAGGGGCTTAATCCTAATTATCAAGAGCAATAGAGATTCTCTCTACTGATGAGCAGAAAATAGCTTAGTGAGACGTACAGGGTCTTCGAAGGGTCAGAAAGCTGCAGCCTGACCAGGTCAGTAAACTCTTTGCATTGGGGTCACCTTGCATCATGGGGACTGTGAGCCCACAGGAGATGGAGGAGATCCCCAGATATGCCAGGACCATCACTGTTGCTGAGGAAAGAGCATTGGCCAGTGAGAGCTACGCTTTGAGCGTTAAGTGAAATGTCCTTAGATGCTGTTCCTACCCTTCTGCCTGCAGAGGCCTTCGATTCAGGATTAATTTTAAAAGAAAAAAGAATCTACATTTGACCTTTTTCCTTTTTGGAATTAAAAAAAAAAATGTATATGCTCCTTTTCCATCTTGTAGCTTAGTGGTTATGAATCGGACTGCGAACCGTAAGGTCAACAGTTGGAAACTACCAGCTGCTCCGCGGGAGAAAGATGAGGC
>NW_006408583.1:14123787-14131572 GCF_000296735.1 Chrysochloris asiatica
CGCTCCTTGGAAGCCCTATACAAGGTCTCTACAGCACTAAACAACAACATTAGCTGGCGAGAAAATTAACTCGGCTATGACCTCCATCCATAAATGTGACTTCCCGTGAGTCTCCGGAAGTGGGGATGGGAAGAAGAGTCCAGTTAGAAAGGCTCCGGCATTATTTGTTTCTGTATTTTTCATCTGTACGATTTCTTTGATGATAATAGCTCTTGGTACAAAATACTGCACCACACAAACAGCACAGTTTTAAACTTTTAGGATAAAGTACAGGGTTCATCTTTGAGAAGGAAGGAATTAAGGCCCATTCCTACAAGGCAGCATTTATGTTTGTCTTGACTTTATCTCCAATTTGTGTAATGTTACATCAACTCTAACCTTCCCTCGCCACAGTGCCCTCAAACATTCTTCCTTTTGTCCTCCCCTTGGTTAGTATTTATCTTGCTCCTATTCTTTATTAAATTCTCCCTTCTTGTATGAAGAGGAGGATAGGTAGTCTGTCATTTGATTCAAGTTTTCTGTTTGTGTCTCAGCGTTGGGTCTTTCTCATGAAGTATTGATTCTTCCTCCTTGACATCCTTCTTCTGGTGTTTCTCCACCTGCTAATATTTCAGTCATTTAAAGTCAGGATTTTGGCATTTTCTACAACTCCAAAATTCTGACTTTTTCCTCCCTTGTAGCTGTTTGCTGTCTGCATTCCTGTGGATTAGGGAAAAAGTGCACTCTTGCATGTATCTGCCTTCAGTTGTATGTGCATTTGTTACATGGGGAAAATCTCTCAGTCCCAGAGTGAGGAGATGGGGTCATGACATTCAACTGCAACACCCCCCCCCCACACACACACAATTTTTCCACAGTTCTTAGTCAATTTGGTTATCAAAATAACACAACATTGTTCTCCTCTGCAAAGCATTTGTACACAGGGCTTTTATCTTCTCTGGTTACCTCAGATTTCCCCTAAAGAAGAAATCCAAGCCCCAATTAAGGCAAAGGAGGGAAGGAAAAAGGGGGGTTAGGTGCCAGAATCCCAGAGGCCACTCTCACCAAGCCAGAGCAGGAGTTTCTCTCAACCAACATAATTTCCTCCCAATTTAAATACTGGGAGGCTGAGCAAGTGGCCTTTGCAGGCCAGTGGGCAGGAGCTGGGAAACACTCCCCCAAATGAGGCAGGATGTATATCTGTTTACTACACAGCATGCTGGCCTCGAGCTAATGACATTAATCCCCCTACTGCGTTTCATTAGGTGACAGACAGGGAGCCACACGTTAGCAGGAATCAACTGCTTCTCCCATCAGCCAGCTGCAGAGGGGAGTCCTCCAGGATCAGCAACGCCCTCCCTCATTTGCTTTTCTTCCTCTATTATCCCTGACATGCTCACTGAACTACAGACTGCATATGTTTAAAAATAATTAAACGCGCTCCAAACAAATAGGCAATGTTACCACGATCCCTGCAATGAACGTTCTGTGTGTTTTGACAGATTTTTCTGCTCGTTGGATTCATCAAGCAGCCTGGCTCTTTGCTGTCACTCCTGACAATCCGGCAGATAAACCCCTAGGGCAGGCTCCCTGGCCAAGCTCCCAACCCTTCTCTGACCTTGGGGCAGAGGGAACTTCCTGGCTGAGGGTTGAGACCATTTGGGGAATCCATGTCTGGGATCCAAAGCAGAGTGGTTCATAAAAGGAACCAGAAGGTGAAAAGAAGAACAAAATCATGTCTGGCTTTTGGGTTTTCTTTGGAATGGCTCTGCTGTATTACACTGAGAAAGGAGACTTAAAGATAATTATCTGAGGAAGCAAAAAGACTCCCTTGGGGTACTCAAATCACCATCCCCCCGCCCAACCTCATACTCAGTCAAATCTGGACTTTCACACCCCTGTTTAAATGACCCAGCCAAAAATCCAAACTATACCACTCGCCTTGGGTCAATTCTGACCATGACAGTCCCGTGTGTCAGACAAAAGTACTGCACTCCATAGTGATTTCAGTGGCTGATTTTTCAGAAGTAGATTGCCAGACCTTTCTTTTGAGGTACCTCTGACTCAAATGTCCAAGTTTTTGCTTGGCAACTGAGCACATTAACCTTTTGCCACACTCAGGGCCTCTCCTAACACACCATTTTTAATTTTCAAAAATTAAAATTCCCCTAAATATATCACATGGGGAGGTGATAGTCTCTTCAACAGATGGTGCTGGCAGAACTGGAAAGCGATATGCAAAAGATTGAAACAAGACCTTCACCTCACACCTTTTACAAAAACCAACTCAGCATAGATTAAAGACCAAAATGTGAATCCCAGAATTATGAAGGTCACAAAGAAAAAATAAGGACAAATGTGAGGGCTCTAATACAGGGAATACACAGACTACCAAACACTTTGAAAACTACACAAACAGGAGTAAACAAAACAGATGATTGGGACATACTAAAAATTAAAAACTTATATGCACCAAAAGACTTCACCAGAAGAGCAAAAAGGGAACCCACAGAATGGGAAAAAAATCTTTTGCAATGGCACATCAGAAAAGTGACTCATTTCTAAAATATATAGGAAACTATAATACCTCTGGTAGCGTAGTGGTTACGAATCGGGCTGCGAAACTTAAGGTCAGTGGTTCGAAACTACCAGCCGCTCCGCGGGAGAAAGATGAGGCTTTCTACTCCCGTAAAGATTTACACCCTCAGAAACCCTGTACAGGGTCGCTATGGGTCGGAACCGACTCGACGGCACTTAACAACAACAACAACAACATAATACCTCTACAAGAAAAATATAAATAACCCAATTAAAAAATGGGCATAGGACATGAACAGACACTTCACCAAGAAGGAGATATGGGCAGCTATCAAACATGAAGAAATGTTCACAATCACTAGTCATTAAAGAGAGATGCAAATCAAAACAAAAATGAGTTATCATCTCACACCAGCAATAACAGCAAAGGTGAAAAATGTAGAGGACAATAAATGCTGGCAGGGATGTGGAGAGACTGGGATGGTCCTGCATTGTTGGTGGGATTGCAAAATGGTCCAGTCTCTCTGGAAAGCAATATGGCGTTCCCTCAGAAGGTTGGAAATAGAAATACCTTATGATCCAGCAATTCCTCTACTTGGTATATACCCACACGAAATATGAGCCACAACACAAGAAGATATATGCCCACCAATATTCATAACAACACTATTTACAATAGCAAAAAGATGGACATAGCCTAAGTGCCCATCAACTGAATAATAGATAAACAAACACACAATGGAATATTATGCTACCTTGAAGAATAACAAGAAAGCTGCAAGCCACCACATATCATGGATGAACCTTGAGGCCATTATGTTGAGTGAAATTAATCAGTCACAAAAGGAGAAATACTTCACAGGACCACTACTGTAAAAGACTAAGAAAAAGAACCCATACAAAGTGGTGGTGGGGGCGGGGAGAGATTCTTTGCTGGTTACGGACTGGAATGTGGGGGGTGGGATGAGGGAAGGGACGGGAAGGTGGAGCACAGGGTAGGGAATAGACACAGGATAGTTTGGGTGCTAGGGAGGGGAATGGAAGAACAAAGTGGATGGGAAAACAATTAGGCAGGTTTACATGGGCTAAGTGGGACAGAGGTAAATAATGATGTATGCACATCCTTGAAACAACAGGGCTGTGGGATACAGAGATTGAGACATTATTGGAATGGGTAAAAGGAGAAATAATATTAAGATGCTTGGCTGTCTTTTGAATCTTGGTTTCCCTGGCATACCATCATAACATAGACACTTGAGGGGGAGAGAAAGGTATAGCCAGAAATATCACCATAGAAAGCTTGTAAGACCATCTTATGCCTATAACTGATTGGAATACCTAAAATGGGGCTACAACGTGCCCAGTGAAGGAGGCTTCCTGCAGAGCCTCTGCATTACATAAGACTATAGGTGGAATCCTGAACAACATCTAGAATCTTCTGAGGTGTGAAATTCACTTGAAAGGACAAGCAGACTAGCCTGGAGTGGCTAGAAGAACAGAAGATACTTCTTGAAAGAAAGAAAGACAGGAAAAATACAAAACAATATAGGCAGTCTGACTGATTACTATAATAGATCTGAGTTGGAAGAAGTGCAGCCAGAGTGTTCCTTGGAGGCCAAGTTGGCCAAACATCGTCTCTCATACTTCGGACATATCATCAGGAGGGACCAGTCACTGGAGAAGGATATCATGTTTGGTAAGGTGGAGGGTCAGAGAAAAAGAGGAAGACCCCCAGCGAGATGGATTGACTAAGTGGCAGCATCAATGGGCTCAAGTGTGGCAACAATTGTGAGGCTGGCCCAGGATCGGGCAGTGTTTCGTTCTGTTGTGCAGAGGGTCGCTGTTAAGTTGGTACCGACTCAACGGCACCTAACAACAACAGAACCAGAAATTATTTCACATGAGCTTTAATTTACATTTTAAATGCTTAAAGAGCTTTGGGTATTTTTTCATACGTTTAGGAACTAGCTGTATTTTCTTCTCTGAGTTGTTTCTTCATGCCCATTATTTGCTTTGCTACTGAGTTGTTGTCTTTTTCTTATTTATTTGCATAGGCTTTATATTTTAAGGAAATTAGCTCTTATGTGCCTGTATGAATTATAGATATTTCCTCCTGACTTGCATTTAATTTTTGTCTTGTTTGGTGGCATATATATTTTTTTCCTTAGAAATATGCTATAATTTCATGTGATTGAGCTAATCAGTTTTTCATGATTTCTGAATTTTGTGTCATAGTTAGAAAAGACTTTCCTATAATTAGTAAGTATACATGTTGCATTTTGTTAAGTTCTTTTGTGCCTTAATTTTCAAATTTATCTTATAAATTTCTTATACTTAAAAAAAATTGAGGTGTGAAGTTGAATTGTTCTTCAATGACATTTCAAACATATTGAGCTGGGTGAGACACCCCATGCTCAGACTGACTGATGCGGTAAAACTTTCTGTTCCTTGCATTTGTTCTCGTGTACATGTATTCACCATGTGATGTACCAAAGCTGTGAATATATCAGTCTATGCTTAAGGGGTGCAAAAAATATTTTATTTTCAATAACCCAATTCTATTTTGAGCCTCATTCCACATAATGGCAGGGAGCTTACTTGTAGAGTGGGGTGCCTGCAAACACTTAAGAGGGGGAGCTAGGTTTGCTGATCCCCAGACCTAGAACATCCAGCTGAGGCTTAGGGTGGAGCAGTGTGTCCTGTGGACATTTGTCAGTCACCAGCTGGAACAACTGTTCCCAGAGAATTTTCTGATCCTGTATTGTAACCTGTTAACCTCCCTAATAAAACTCCCCATGATTGTAAGTATGTTGTTGAGTTCTGTGTGGCCACTGAGGTGAATTATTGAACTCAATTGAATAGCGTGTCATGGGAGATATGGTTTGTTGTCACATTTTTGGTATTTGGTGTCAAAAGCAGGGTTCATTGCAATGGCTCCAGACTATGGAAGTATGGAGGAGAAGGCATCAATGAACACAGGAAGTGAGACTTTGGATTCATAAATGGTAACTGTGTTTATTCTTATCTGGAATGATTTTGTATTGTTAGTTGAAAGAAATGTAACAGAAGTTATGCTGCAGCTAAGAGACAAAAGCTGCTGCTGAAGTCACCGGAGACAAAAACCTGGCTGGTTCAACAAAATGATTGACAGGGGGTGAGGGCCTACTTGATCCACCCTGCCAGCCAGAGGCCCAAGACCATATGCATATGTGTGATGGGAACAGTTATTGGACATCTTGTTTACAGAGAGCTTGTAAGTCTGCCTTCAGCAGAGACTTGATTGTTGTTGGGCGTGGAGTAGGTTCCGACTCATAGTGACTCAGTATAGGTTTTCTGAGGAGCGGCTGGTGGGTTTGAACTGCTGACCTTGTGGTTCAGTGCTGATCCTACAGTGCCACAGCAGCATGGAATATACTAAAAGAGGAGTTGGGAACTGGCCTGAAGGAACAGGCTTTACTTAAAGTCAGTAGCATGTGTAAGAGTCTTAGGTGGAAACCTGAACTTCACCAAGAAATTCTGAAAAAAACAGATGTAAGTTTAAAGGAAAAACCTGCATGGAGAGACAGTAATAGGATGGCATTATTCATGTGTGGATGTTAGCAACGTCACATCCCTCCCCATGATATCTACCATGATACCTGTTAGGGCACTTACTAGGGAAAGTTTAGAGCTAGATGCTTAGGGATATTTTACAGCTCTCTCGGAACCTTTCTTGTGTTCCCTGGTGGCTTGAAGTCCCATATGGAATGCCTGTAATCTTTCAGAGCAACTATCAGGAAAGTGGGGTACAGATTTCCTGTTTTCTCACAGCTATTATCTCTTGTGGTTTTTGGCACTCCTCTCTTGGAACTAAATTTCTGGGTGGTGGGGAAGTTTTAGAACTTTTGTTTCTATTGCCTTCCGCTGTAGCATGCCTTCGTCCAATAGCCCAATATCTTTTCTGCTATACTTGGAGGATGTGGAGCTACCTCAGCAAGATTTTCCCCAACAATTTCAAAATTTCAATGTCAAGCTGACACAGTAGCTTTCTGAGACATAAAAGTAAAAAAATAAAAAAATAAAAAATCTAGTTCTATTTTCTGTGGGCCCACTGTTATAAAATGAGTCTTGTTGGGGCACTAAGGGTTAATGTGCTGGACTGAAAGATTGGTTTGAACTGCAAGGTCAGCAATTCAAGCTCACCAGTCGCTCCTTGGAAACCCAGTACAGGGTCACTATGAGTCAGAAGGAGTCCTGGTGTGGTGCTGTGGGTTAATGCGCCAGACTGCAAAACTGTTTGAACTACAAGCTCAGTGGTTCAAGCTCACTAGCTGCTCCTTGGAAACCCTATACAGGGGCGCTATGGGTCAGAATCGACTCGACAGCACTTCATATGAGTCAGAAACAACTCTACAACACTTAACAACAGCAATTGTTACAAATTACTATTAGAACTATAAAGACCATGTATTTATCTTTATGGGCTTAGGGGAAATACTGTTGACTAGCTAAATAAATTCAATGAAGTATGGAAGGCAAAGAATAAATTGGTTAATGTTTCCGGTTGTTAAAGTAAAATATAAAATTATAACACATTATAAATTTATATATAGTTTTTATCTTAAAAAAGTATATAAAAATGTGTAAAAAATTTAAAGTAATCTGATTGTCTAAGGTTAAGAGATTATAGGTAAATTTATTTCTTAAATTTTATATTGCTCACAAAGTAATGCAATTACTTACTCAATTTATAAAGACAAAAATGCATTATACTAATATTTTATCATTTTAGAAAACTTTGCAAATAGACAAAAAGTACAACAAAAGAAATAAAATTATGTAAAATCCTACACTTATGAAATCATCCCAGTCAATGTTTTGGGTGTCAGCTTTTGTATTTTACATAGCTAGGCATTTATTTTATATAATTAAGATTATTTTGTAAATCCACTTTTATAACCTCCTTTTAAGCATTGATGAGCATACTCTGACTATTTTTCTCATATTACTAGATCTAGATATTCTTTACAGCCTGAGTTTTGGTAGTGACCCATGAATATTGTGTTCTTCAAAGAACCTGTAGATAATGTATCCATCTCCATCTCTGCGTACAAGGGGCCTCCATAGAGTTCATGGGAAAATGGAACCAAAAAAGACAGGGATTCTTGATTGAATAGCTTGAAGGACCTTTTATCTATGTATCTGTAAGTATGTCTGTTTCTATCTATCTATGCATCTATATATGCATCTATCTATCTATCTATCTATCTATCTATCTATCTATCTATC
>NW_006408583.1:14131672-14132960 GCF_000296735.1 Chrysochloris asiatica
ATATATGCATCTATCTGTGCATCTATCTATCCATCCATCTACATATCTGTGCATCTATCTATCTATCTATCTATCTATCTATCTATCTATCTATCCATCTATGCATCTATTTATGCATCTATCTATATATGCATCTATCTATCCATCCATCTACATATCTGTGCATCTATCTATCTATCTATCTATCTATCTATCTATCTATCTATCTATCTATCTATCTATCTATCTTTCTATCTAATTATTGATCTACCATCCAACTATCACCTATCTGCAGCTACCTATCTATTTACTGGCAGAGCGAGATTGCTCCCGTGATTTTAAGGAATTGGCTCATTGTTTTTACGAAGGTGGCAAGTCTACAATTTGCAGGTCAGGTTACAGGCTAGAAAATCCAGCAGTCTTGTGTCCTAAATCCCTAGGTCATTCGATAAGGTGGAAACTCTGGTAGGATGCTTCTCTTTCAAGAAACTTCAATTTTTGGTCTTATGACCTTCAATTGACTGAATGAGACTTGAACACATTATGGACGATCGTCTACTTTACCCAAGGTCAACTGCATTAAATACTCTTCACATGTAAATACCTTAAAAGAAATACTTAGACAACTGTTTAACCAGACAACTTGACATTAGAACCTTAGCCAACTTGATAAATAAAATTAATCATCACATCATGAAAGAAATACACCATTTATTTTTCAGACAGCATTGAATAGTACATTTAGTTTTTTCTAAATTCCTGGTATGGCACTATAGAATAAACACTGGACCACAAAGTCAGTTTAAACAGCAAGGTCTGTGGTTCAAACTCACCAGCTCTTTGTCAGATACCCTATAAAGGATTACTATGAGCTTGAGTGTCACAACAACATAGTTTGTTTCTAATTTTCCAGTATTGTTTAAATAATTCTATGATGAATTTATTAGTAGATAAATCTTGATTTAAATTATTGATTTCTTAAATTATCTCTTTAAGTAATAAAACTGTTCTTCTAACTTTTCAATGCACTAAAATAAACTGGAAAAATTGTCCAAACAATTATAACCAAATGTCTGATTAGCCTTAAAAAATTTTTTTTCAATAAACTACCTGTACAATGTCTAGGTCAAACCCTTGTAATGTTGCAGGTATGTCATCTAACATAATCTACCTAAACAATTAAAAGTATTCCTATATACCTGAATGTGTTAATGTACTACAGGAAATTATTAGCTATAATATAGCTAAATGAAATAATTTTACCATAATATGTTTTATTTTAGAACTTTGATATGGATTCTTTTTAATA
>NW_006408583.1:14133540-14137727 GCF_000296735.1 Chrysochloris asiatica
TTCAACAGTTTAAAAGGTCTCATGCAGCAGATTTGCCTAATACAATACATCATTTGAGTTCTTGACTGCAGCTTCCATGAGTATTAAAATTAATCATCACATAATGAAACAAATACAGATATTGCAAATCTGCTGCACAAGATCTTTTAAACTGTTAAAGAGCAAAGATGTCAGCTTGAGGACTAAGGTGCACCCCTGACCCAAGCTGTGGAATTTTCAATAACCTCATATGCCTACAAAAGCTGGACAGTGAATAAGGAAGACTGTAGAAGAATTGATGCTTTAACATTACGGTGTTGGAGGAGAGTATTGAAAGTGCTATGGGGCTGCCAAAAGAACCAACAGATCTGTTTTGGAAGACATGCAGCCAGAGTGCTCCTTGGAGGCCACGATGGCCAAACTTCATCTCTCATACTTCAGATATATTGTCAGGAGGGACCAGTCGCTGGAGAAGGATATCATGATTAGTAAGGTGGAGAGTCTGAGAAAAAGAGGAAAACCTCCAGAGAGATGGAGTGGCAATGTGGCAGCATCAATGGGCTCAATTGTGGCAATGATTGTGAGGTTGGCCCAGGACAGGACAGTGTTTTGTTCTGTTGTGCAGAGCATCGCTATGAGTTGGTATCAACTGGATGATGCCTAACAACAACAAACAATCCAAAACCCACTGCTATTGAATCAATTCTGACTCATAGTTACCTTGTATAGGGTTTCTGAGACTGTATGTATTTATAGGATCAGATAGCCTAAGTTGTTTTCCCCAAGGAATCACTGGTGGATTTGCACCCCCAATCTAGTGGGTAGCAGTCCAGTGCTTATCCTAGAGCACCACACCAGGTGTCCAAATAATGACCTACAAGGTACTGATTAGCTTATTGCTGTTAGCCTTACAATGGTTCCATCAGATAGGAGCCCCATCATTTTATTGAGATCTCATAGAGGGTGTGAAAGGAAGTCCTATTAGCAATAATTCCAGATTAACAAATGAAAATCATGACTTTCTTAGGTAAAGCAGGATACCTTTCAATGGTGAGGGACTCCAGTGAGCGACATTTAGAATAAATAAAACTTAAGTTTGTAAAGTAAGACCACATACACAGTTATTGCAGACACATCATGCTTCTGAAGACTATAAGTGTTAAAACTTAATTATGGTCAGCTTCTAGGGAGTCAGTTCAAGACTAGGAGAGAAAGAGAAAAAAGTGTCATATTAGTAGGTAAACGCAACAGCAATCTCTCCATTTGCAAATGTTGCCTGTTTCCATTTCGTTATGATTTGAAGAAAGATACACACAGAGAGAGAAAAGTCCCCATAACTCCTTTGCTTTTAATATTCTTAAGAGCTTCCCACTATCTGTCTGCCCTTTCTTATTAGATAGACCTCACAAACAGAGGTGGGTGATGGAGTGGTAAGAGCAAAGACATTAGAGTCAAAAGATTTACCTTATTTAGCTCTAAAATGGGATAATAATTATAAGAATAACAATTATAATAGTAGAACCAATAATTAACATGAAAATAAATGAGACTAATGTTTAACAAGTGATTCTCTGCTATGTAGTATGGCGTTACCTCCTACCTTCCTAAGTGCTTAATATTCAACTGGGTTCAGACTATTCGGATGTTTTTTTACTCAGTAAATCATTATCAATGCCTGGAATACATCAGAATGTGCATATCCACAGGTCTGAGATACATTAATAAATGTAATAGGTAAAAGAGCTTTGTGTTTGTGAGGAAATTTTAATTGAGATTTTGATAAGAGTCTACAACAAAGCAATCCAAAACAATTATGTTTAAATTCTGGAAGAAAAAGAGGGTTAATTGTGTTTATCCCTTAAGTTTCCTGATCAGTTTTTGCTGGGGAGTCCTGGTGTGACACTGTAGGATAAACACTAGACTACTCACCACAAGGTTGGTGGTTCAAACCCACAAGCCATTTTTCTGAAATCCTATACAGTGTCATTCTCTTTGCAACTTACCAAACCATGACAACGATAGTTAAACACAGACAGGTATCTCCCACTTTTCAAAAGTTTCCTTGCGCCTTCATTTTTATGAAAAACCTACATTAGTACCTGAGTTCACTGTGTGAAAAGTAAAACATGTGTTCAGCGTTTATTTTACAGAAAGCTGGTACAGAGACATGACTCACCCTAAGCAGTGTGTGGTCAAGCTTCTTCCCAGGGAACGACACTCAGACTGTCTCAGTCCCACACTGCCATCGCTGTGAACTGTTTCCTGGAACAATATACGTTAGTGCGATTTTAGGTTTTATATGTTGGTCAGTATGGAGTAGGTAGATTATTTTGGGGTCTGAGAATGCTCAAATGTTTTTCCATATAAATGACTGGCAGTTGCTGTTTTTTTCATGAAAGTTTTCATAAGAATGTTCTACCTTCAGATAGTGGGGAAACCTTGTGTATAGTACTTATTATAGAAGTGTTTTCCCTCTCTTAATCTAAGATAAGCTTGGGAAGAAAATTCCTTCTACATAAGCTCATTTCAGATATTTTTAATACACAGCTTGGATAAGTATAAATGTGTATATAACTATTCTAGGCAATTGAGCTGAAAATGTATCATTATTAATATTGACATGGAGTATGAGTCAAACAGTAAAGAACAAAAAAAACAAAGGGAACATGTCCAGGTATTACTGGGTCACTATGTACTGCTAACTGAAGGGTCAGAGGTTCAAACCCACCAGCTGCTCCTCAGAAACCCTATACAAGTTGCTATGTGTCAGAACCAACTTGATAGTACTTAATCACAATGATCTCCTTGGTGTCTCAATAGGTAAGCATTCAGCTTTTAAACAAAAGTGGGCAGTTTGAACCCACCCATCAGCTCCACAACAGAAAAGACCCGATGATCTGCTTCCACAAAGATTTGTTGTCGTTGTTAGGTGCCATCGAGTTGGTGCCGACTCATCGCAACCTAATGCACAACAGAACGAAACACTGCCTGATCCTGGGCCAACCTCACTACTGTTGACACGCTTGAGCCCATTGATGCTGCTACTTTGCCAATCCATCTCGCTGAGGGTCTTCCTTTTTTTCTCTGACCCTCCACTTTACCAAACATGATATCCTTCTCCAGTGACTGCTCCCTCCTGACAATATGTCCGAAGTATGAGGACAAAGTTTGGCCATCCTGGCCTCCAAGGAGCACTCTGGCTGCACTTCTTTCAGCACAGATCTGTTGGTTCCTTTGGAAGCCCATGGTACTTTCAATATTCTCCTCTAACACCAAAACTCAAAATCCTGTAAAATTCTCTGTCGTCATTTTACCCTCTCACATAGGGTCACTCTAAGTTGGAGGTGACTTGATGACATACCTTTTTCTAAATGGAAATCCCTGTGTAGTACAAACAGCGCACGTGGCTGCTAACTGGAAAGGCTCGAGGTGTAAGATTACCTACTCAAGGACACTTCAGAAGAAGAAAGACCTGGTGATCGACTATGAAAAATTAGTCATTGAAAACTCATTAGCACCATTGTACTCTGAACATCATGCGACCTCTGGGACTTTACGTCAACACAGTGACAACTGGTCTTATCCAAACACATATACAACAGGCATGGTACTAGATTCTAGAAAATAAAACATGCTTCTTGGGGATTGTCGTGGTGGACAAGACAGAGGTGCAAAAATAACACATATAACACAATGTCTGGCTAGCTAAGTATGGAAATCAGAAGCATAAATTGTACCTTTTCCTTCGTGTTGGGTGATGAAGGTAATGGGACAGGGAGGGTTGGAAGGCTATTGAGACTAAGTGGTGTTTTGATCTGGATCTTGATCTGTGGAAGATGTTTGTCCACTTAAAAGGGATGGGCTGCTGACAGAATTCCAGGCCAAGGCAACAGCATGAGCAAAGCACAAAAGTATTCATTAAACCCTGCATTGTCCCTGTGAGGCCAATTTAATTATCTCCATTGTATACAAGAGAGAAGAGAGACTCAGAGAATTCTACATTTATACTGCCAAGAGAAGGACTTCCTGATTTTAGTCCACTGTGGCTGACCCCCAGATAAAATTTCCCCCACAATGTTAAGCTGCCTCCCTCTTGAGAGAGTGAGAAGAGAGGTAAATCCATGTATGTTATCTGGAGGGACCAGTTCCTAGAGGAGGATGTCATGCTTGGTAAAGTGGAGGGTCAGCATAAAACAGGAAGAACACCC
>NW_006408583.1:14137827-14157188 GCF_000296735.1 Chrysochloris asiatica
CACAGTGGCAGCAGCAATGGGCTCAAGTATAGCAATAATTGTGAGGTTGATATAAGACCAGGTCATGTTTCATTCTGTTGTGTGTAAGGTCTCCATGAGTTGGCAGCAACTCAACGGCACCTAACAACAACAGCTCCTTAAATTGCATGTATTAGACAGTGTAGTGAAGTACAAAGGGAACTGGACTTGAATCAGCTCCTTGTTCAGCTCTGACTCTTCCATACACTGGCTCTGTGATCTTAGGTAAATTCATTAAACATTATGCTGTAATCTATAATATGACAATACCTCTTATACCTGGACAAGTAAAAAAAAAAGGTAAATTAACAGAAATTGTTCTAAAGCAAAAATATAAATGCATGAAGCTATTATTTTTCAACATATTCCCCATCTCAGTCTATATACTTCCTAAGGTGGTATTTCCATCTCTATGAGCCCTGGTTGTGGAACTATAGGATAAGCAATGTACTGCTAATCTCAAAGTTGGCATCTCAAACCCACCAGACACTCCCCCAAAGCCTATGCTCAGAAACCCTATACAGGGTCACGATCAGTCAGAACCAATTAGATAGCACACAACAACAACAACAACAACAAATCCCTTCCCTGAAAGGAGCTCTGGTGTCATACTGGGTTCCATGTTAGGCTTCTAACTGAAAGATCAGCAGTTCAAATGCACCAGCACTCTGCAGAAGAAATATGAGGCTTTCTGCTCCTATTAAAATGGCTGTAAATATCCATTAATTATTGGAATATGGAATGAATGTACGAAGTATGAATTCAGGAAAATTGGGAATTGTCAAAAGTGAAACGGAGCACATAAACATCAATATCCTGGACGTTAATGAGCTGAAATGAGCCCCTTTTGAAAATGACAATCACTTGGTTTAGTAAGCCAGGAATGACAAATTGGAGAGAAACGGCATCACATCCATCATCAAAAAGAACATATCAAGATCTGTCTTGAAGTACAGTGCTGTCTGTGATAAGATAATATCCATACACCTACAAGTTAGACTAAGGAGCTCTAGTAGCGTAGTGGTTATGAATCGGGCTGTGAATCACAGGGTCAGCAGTTCGAAACTACCAGCTGTTCCATGGGAGAAAGATGAGGCTTTCTGCTCCTGTAAAGATTTACAGCCTCGAAAACCCTGTACAGGGTTGCTATGAGTCAGAACCCACTCCATGGCACATAATCACCACCACCACAAGTTAGATTAGTTAATGCCACTATTAGTGAAAATTATGCAGCAACCACTAAAGACAGTGATGACGAAATTGAAGAATTATATCAACTTCTTCAGTTTGAAGTTGATCAAACATGCAATCAAGATATATTGATAATTACTACTGACTGGAATGCAAAGTATGGAAATAAAGAGCAAGAATCAGTAGTTGGAAAATATAGCCTTGGTGATAGGAACAATGCTAGAGATTGCATGATAGAATTTTGCAAGACCAATGACTTCTTCATTGCAACTACCTTTTTTAAACAACATAAATGATGACTATACACAGGGACTTCACCAGATGGAATACACAGAAATCAAAATGACTACATCTGTGAAAAGAGATGATGGAAAAGCTCCATATCACAACCAAAACCAGGCCAAGGACAGACTGTGGAACAGACCATCAATTGCTCACATGCCCAATAGAGCAAAAAATGACCTTGATCATATCCAATCTGAATTTAGAGATAATCTGAAGAACAGATTTGATGCATTAGAGACTAAAGACCAAAGACCTGAAGAGTTGTGGGATGACAACAAGAAATTATACAGGAAGGAAGCTAAAGGTCATTTAAAATACAAGAAAGAAAGAAAATGCCAAAATGGATGTCAGAAGAGACTCTGAAACTTGCTCGCCAGTGTAGAGATGTTAAAGCAAATAGAAGAAATGAGGAAGTATAAAAGCTTTATAGAAATTTTCAAGGAGAAGCTCAAGAAGACAAATGTTATATGAATATTTACAAAGACCTGGAGTTATAAACCCAAAAGGGAAGAACACACTCAGCATTTCTCAAGCTGAGGGAACTGAAGAAAAAATTCAAACCTTGACTTGCAATATTGAATGAGCAAAAGAATATGGAAGGAACATACAGGCTTAGTGCAACAAAAATAAATTGTTAATGTTTAACCATTTCAAGAAGTGGGATGTGAACAAGAGCCAATAATACTTAAGGAAGAAGTCCAAGGTGCATTGAAGGTATTGCAAAGAACAAGGCTTTAGGAATTAATGGAATACAAATGGAAATCTTTCCAAAAAAATGACAAAGCACTGGAGGTACTCACTCAGCTATGCCAAGAAATTTGGAAGACAACTACCCTGCCAACTAACTGGGAGAGATCCATGTCTGTGCCCATTCCAAATGAAGGTGTCCCAGTGTAATGCGGAAGTCATTAAGCATTATCATTAATATCTCAAAACAAGTAAACTTTTGCTAAAGTTGATCCAAAAATGGCTGCAATTATGCTTTCATAGAGCTGCCAGAGGTCCAAGCTGGATTCAGATAAGGATGTAGAACAAGGGATATCATTGCTGATGTCAGATGCATTTTGGCTGAAAGCAGAGAATACAAGCAAGATGCTTACATGTGTTTTTTGACTACTCAAAGGTTTTCGATTATGTGGACCATGACAAGCTATGGACAACATTGTGAAGAATGAATATTCTGGAACAACTAATTGTGCTCATAAGGAACCTGTACACAGGCCATGACACAGATGACTGAACAGAACAAGGGAATATGTATGGTTTAAAAATAGAAAAGGTGTGTGTCAGGGTTGTATCCTTTTGCAACATTTGTTTAATCTATATGATGAGCGAATAATACCAGAAACTAGATTGTATGAAGAATACGTGGCATCAAAATTGGAGGAAGACATACTAATAACCTATGATATCCAGATGATGCAACCTGCTTGGTGAACGTGAAGAGGACTTAAAATATTTACTGCTGAAGATAAAAAAACACAGCCTTCAGTATGGATTGCATTTCAATGCAAAGAAGACAAAAATCCTCACTATTGGACCAATAAATAGTATCCATATAAATGGAGGAAGGATTAATATTGTTAAAGACTTCATTCTTCTAGGCTCAACCATCAATATTCATGGGAGCAGCAGCCAAGAAATCAAATGACGTATTGCATTGGGCAAATCTGCTGCACAAAACCTCTTTAAAATTGAAGAGGAAAGATGTCAGTTTGAGGACTAAGGTGCGCCTGACCCAAGCCAAGTTATTTTCAATAACCTCATCTACATGTGAAAATTGAACAGTGAATAAGGAAGACCGTAGAAGAACTGATGCATTTGAATTATAGTGTTAGAGAAGAATATTAAAAGTACCATGGACTGTCAAAAGGACAAATAGATCTGGGATGGAAGAAGTGCATCCAGAGTGCTCCTTGGAAGCCAGTGTGGCCAGACTTCATCTCTAATACTTTGGACATATTATCAGGAGTGACCAATTCTTGGAGAAGGATATCATCTTTGGTAAAGTGAATGCAGGAAGAAAAAGAAGAAGACCCCCAAATAAATGGATTGACACAGTGGCAACACCAATGGGCTCAAACTTAGCAATGATTATAATGTTGGTGTGGGACTGGGCAGTGTTTTGTTCTGTTGTGTATAGGGTTGTTATGAGATGGTACCGACTTGCGGGCACCTAACAAAAGCAGCAACAGGCTGAAAGGGCTAGTTTAGCTGGCCTTCTAGGCTCTTAAAGCACCCAGGGGTGGCCTAACTCTATCCCTGATCATTGGTTTGCTTAATAGCAGTAGCTCTTTGTTCTTGTTAGTGTCCCCATGTCTGCTTTTCTTCTCTTTCCTAAACTGGACCCTGAGGGCCACTGCTGCAGAGCCTACAGCCACTGGGAAGCCCAGATCCCAGTGTCTGGAAAGTAAACAGAAATGCCGTCCTTAGCCCAGTGGCGGCACTGGCGGCTGCTTGGGAAAGGGGAGAATTGACTGCTGAGAAGGGTTCTGGACTAGAGAACTTTTGGAAGTAAAGAGGGAAGACAGTTTTTGAGTCTTTCTTTTTACAGTTTGGAAATGCCTAGTAAGAAGTTTGTATATATGATGCTAGAAATTTATAGACATGAGCTACACATAACTGAAAGACCTGAAGAAGACCGTCTTTCAATTTCTTATCACAAAAATGATTGTTAAGACAAGGAGGGGCCAAGAAAACCAGAGGAAAACTCCCTAGGCAAGAGTCATAAAAGATGTAGACTTCAGAAAAGAGCCGTAGTCAGAGAACTCAATATATATATATATGCATTATATCTTGTGCATGCTCTCAGAAGGGCAGAAAGATTTTTATTCATGTGTACAGATTGCTCTAATAGATTATCAGATATACCAGTGCCTTAAATGTGAGTGAAGCTTCCATGAAAACTTAGCTCTTATTAGATGCAAGAGAACCCATAGTGGGGAGAAACCTTAAAGGTGTTATATGTGTGAGAAAACCTTTATCCAACGCTAAGAATTTATTTCACATCAGAGGTTCCTCACTTATGAGAAACTTTATAAATATAGCAAACGTGAGACAAGGTTTCAGCACCACTTAGATCTTTCAGGACACCAGAGAACCCATGCAGGTAAAAAATTCTATATGTATGACATTTGTGACAAGAATTTTGGTCAGAGCTCTGATCTGCTTGTCCACCAGCGAAGTTACACAGGTGAGAAACCTAATGTATGTAGTGAGTGTGGTAAGAGTGAAGTGAAAACTCATAGGACACCAAAGAACTCACACAGGTGAGAAACCATTTAAGTGTTTGGAGTGGGAACTCAGACCTTATTAGTCACCAGAGAACTCATACTGCTGAAAACCCTACAAATGTATAAGTGTGAGATAAGTTACCAACACCACTCAACCTTTGTTGTGTATAAAAGAGTTCATACTGGGGAGAAGGCCTATAAGTGTGCTACCTGGGGAAAATGCTTTGGTCAGAAACCAGATCTTTTTGTGCACCAGGGAGTCCATACAGGTGAGAAGCCTTATAAATGCTTGGAGTGTATGAAAAGATTCACTCGGAGTGCCATTCTCATCAGGCACCAGGCAACTCACACTCACACTTTTTAAATGCCTTGAATATGAGAAAAATTCCAACTGTAACTCAGACCTTAATACACATCAGAGAATTCACATGGAAGAGAAACCACATCAGTGTTTCACGCCTGTGAGAGCGACTTCATCCTAGACATGGATTTTGTTGTGCAACAGAAAATGAGAACTCAAGCAGAGGAGCTGTGTTATAAATAGAGTGTATGTGATCAAATCTTCCACCAGAATGCAGCGCTTCTTCAATACCAGACAACCCACATTGGGGAAAACCCTATGTATCTAATGCCAGTAAGATGTTCAGCTCAGTATTCCCCATTCATCACAAGCTCCACAAACGTCTTGACTGGACAGGAAGTTATTGGATGACACAAAAATGCATTGACGTGTCGCAACTCACTAAGATGAGAAACCTTAGGCATATGTGAAAGGTGATATCAACTCTCTTCAGATTTCAGACCTCAGTGGGTCCCAAGAACCCCCACAGCAATTGTAAGTAGTGTGAGAAATTCGTTGTCCAGAGAGCTGCAATAAAAGAAAGCCTTATAATTCTCCAGTGAGAAATTCTACAAATGCCCTGAGTTTGGAAAACTTTTAGTTTGAGCTCAGATCTAATCACCTGCAATAGGATTTGTCAGGCCACAGTTAGAGTCTACCATTTACTCAGTCGTAGAAAGATGAGGCTTCTTGCTCCCGTAAAGATCTTCAGCCTCAGAAGCCCTCTACATGATCTTTGTGAGTCAGAACCTACTCAATGGTACACAACCACCACCACTACAATGGGATTCATATAAGCGGGAAACCTTAAATACGCAGTCGATGTGAGAAAGCTTTGTGTCTGTGCTCAGCCCTCCTTGTTCCAAAAGAATTCACACACAACACTTTGTAAATGTCCTCATTGTCTGCAGTGCTCCAGGCAGTGAGCACATCTCATTGGACATCAGAAAACGTGCACTGTGGAGAAGTTCCAACAAGTACGAGAAAAGCTTCTACTTTTAGAAGTTCTTACCCATCTGAGAAACTATACTGTCAGAAAAGTCTGTGTTTGTCTTGAGTGTGGCAAAAGCATCAGTTGAAGAGCTTTCTTGCATTGCAATTTAAAACAACAACAACAAAAACAATAAGAGGAAAGACCTTACAAATGTCTGGATGAGAAAAGTTGTCATAACGATCAGCCCTTACAAATAAGTTTTTTTAAAAAGCCTTTAAATACCTTGAATCTGAAAAAGCGCTTTGCTAGAGTTCTTGTCAGAGCCCCAAAGAACCCACTCTGCAGAGAATTGTGTCCCAGTGAGAAATCTAATTATGAGTAGGAATCTGTGTACACATAATACATATGAGATGAACTCTTCTCATAGTAAGTTGACACATGCAGTAGAGAGGACTTTACATGAAATCAGTGTGAAAACAGTTTCTTTAGATCTCAAGAAGTTTGTTCTGGATGGAGTGAGGGCAGGTCAGAGTAGGCCCGATGGGTAACTCAGGTAAAGATGTTTTTCTGTTATCTGAACCATTTAATGGTTGCTTTTTTTCCCTTTTCTTTAAATTCAGAAATCCAATTAAGGCAAGGACTAACCATGTAGTAGGTAAAAAAAAAATACAACAATAACATCAACAATTTTGTTTTTGGTAAGTGGTGTCAAGTTGGTTCCAGTTCATAGTGACCCTGTATAGGATTTCCAAGGAGTGGTTGGTGAATTTGAACCACCAACTTCATGGTTCAAACCAATCTTGTGGTCCAATGACAGCTCCAAACCAGGACCACATCAAAACAGCAGTTTTAGCATCTTTGAGGGGAAAAAAAAAATCATGTTCCTTTTAAATGTTCTTTGAATTTGGGCTAGAGAAAGAAGGCACAAGGGGAAAAATCAGAGTGAGTGGGGTAAGGTTTCCCAAGGAAAATTTTCGAAGGACAACCCTTGATACTCTTGATGAATGTATTGTTGTGATGAAAAAATTCCTTGACACAACTTTCCTGGCCTTTTTTTTTCTTTCTTTTAATCACCAATGCCATTTTCCACTTTCTTAAAACTTCTTCTGAATAGTTTCCTACGATTGTCTTGTGTCCTTTAAGAAAATGTATCAACATTATCCCTTTGCAGTTCCAAAAAAATAAAAGTTGCCATCACTTTCTGAGCTGACCTCTCTGTTAGAACTGATCAGGACCAGCAGATCCTCTTGGAAGCATCGGTTTTGATTGGACCTTTTCGGAAGGCATTTTAAGGAAACTAAGACAATTGTGTTAGTGAGAGAACTTGTCTTCACCTTCCATCGATGCAGAGACATGCTTAAACAGGTTATGTTTGAAATAAAGCCATGCTTGTATAAACTGGAACCCTAGTAACAATACATTTCAATGTTCCCTTGCTTAACCTTCTGTATAAGGATTATCAAATAAGAAGATGTAACTGGAAATTCTTTGTAAATCCAAAGGTTTCTACAGTAATAAGGTATTAGTGTTGGTGTTCAATAACATCTGTTGACTTGGCTTGCACTTTATGTGCCTTCAGAGATCTGGCAATTTTCTGTATTTGTTTCTGGTTGAATTAAGTCATCCATCTAGGCACTGAAAAGAGAGGAGTCCTATGTTTCCTGACTGTTTTCTTGTGGTCCTTTTCATCTTCCAGTCTTTGTGGTGGGTGTTTGGTCCTCACGTTTGCTGTGAGTTTAGGTGACAAATTCAAGTCTGCTGATTCAGTTCTGCTATAATCATTTGTCAAGTAGCAGAAGCCTGGGGAGTCATTCAGGAATGGTGGTGGGAACTCCAGGCCTGATTTCTGGAGAAGATTTGGTCACAACTGCCCTGGTGGTTGGGTTTGTCTCCTGCTGGCTCTAATACTGATTTCTAATGAACCGTAAGTTACTGCATTTACAAAAACATTCTGTAATTCTGAAGTTTGTGACTAAATAATGCTTATGAAGGTCTCTCCCAGGAGAAAGACAGAATGTTAAATCATTTGTGTTATGAGTTTTCAATTAAACAAAAAGGAATGGTCAGATATTATGCAATGCATCTGATATACTATTTTTGTGAATTTTATAAAGAACTCATAGAGGGTAAAGGTTCTAAGACATGTTTCTGAATGATTTTGCAAAGTGAAAATTCAAAATAGGTTAACCAAAGATATCTCTAATATCAGAGACTGAAGCATTGATGCTCTTTTAGTAAAGGAGCAGCTAGGAGAGCCAGTGTTCTGGTTTAAAACAAACTATGTGAGGAAAAAAACTCAACTCTTGTGTAAAATGAATAATGAATATACCTGCTTTGACTTGGTGCAAGTATTGCCCTTACAATAGAGCCAACCTGTCTAAAATCTCAACAAACACTAGCCATTAACCATGCATCCACTTATTCATTAAATTAATATTGTACTCAATTAATCATTAGCTTTAAGTATTCAGTAAATACTGTGCATCACTCCCTTGTTTGTCCAGCATTGAACTCAGACAATGGAGGGTGCAGATAGAGAGGAGTCATGGCTTCTTCCCTGACAGGAACCTATACACTTCTTGCAGAGGAGACTGATGCATAGAGGAAAATGATTTTACTTTGTCATATATGCCATGGTGGCAAGATGTCCAGAAAACTCTGGGAACAATGTGGAGAAAGTGATTTGTTCCATCTGGAATATCATGAGGGCTTCACAAAGGAACATCTGAACTAGATCTAGATGGATAAACAACCACTCTCCAGAAACAAGAGTAGGAGCCATATCCTGGAAGTGTGGACGTGTCTGTGTCAGAGGAGTGTTGGTTTGTTATTATGGGCCAAGCAGTGAGCTCAACCCTGGGTGTCCAGAGACCCACTAGCCAACCAGACTCACCAGTCACCCCACCCTAAACATTCATGGGTAACACTTGGTAACATTATATGATTTTAAAATACTTCACAACTGATTCTGACACTCAGATTGGAGTCAACATTCTTGGGCAAAATCTAGAAAGTGGGGTAAGTGGTATTTGGGATGGAGAAGGCAGAGAGGAGAGGAGAAGGATGACAAGAGGAGCAAAGAGAGGGCAAAGTTAAATTCTGATAGTGTAGACAGAAGGAACTCTGGGAACACAGGCACCGTAGATTGCACTTTGGGAATACATTATAAATAATCAAATAGTCATAAAGTTTTGTACACAAGGATGTGCATCCAAGCATTGTCTTTAATAACAAAAGTGAGAAATAAATTAAATGTATTGCAGTAGAAAGATGGTTAAAGAGTATTTGGTTAAAATTACAGAATGAAATTCTACATGGCCACGAAAAGTGGTGATATTAAACAGTGACTGGCATACTAGAGCCCCCAGGCCCAAACAGCCCATTGCTTATTTTATAAATAAAGTTTTATTAGTACACAGCCACACCTATTGATTTACATATTGTCTATGCCTACTCTGGTAGCGTAGTGGTTACGAATCGGGCTGCAAACCTTAAGGTCAGCGGTTCGAAACTACCAGCTGCTCCGCGGGAGAAAGATGAGGCTTTCTACTCCCGTAAGGATTTACACCCTCGGAAACCCTGTACAGGGTCGCTATGGGTCGGAACCGACTCGATGGCACATAACAACAACAACATGCCTACTTTAGAATTCTTGTGTGGCACTGTAAGATAAGCACTGGACTGCTAACTGCAAGGTTGCAGTGTTCAAGCTTACCAGTTGCTTGTCAGAAACTGTATACAGGGTCACTATGAGTCGAAACTGACTCTATGGCACTTAACAACAACAACATGCCTGCTTTGGAGCCACAACCCAAAGCTGAGGGGTTACGACAGAGAACATAAGATGATCTGTTTGCTTTTTACCTCTTGCTAGGCTTTTAATGGGGTGCACAGAGTCTCCATAGGATAAGCACTGGACTGCATTCCACAAAGTTGCGGTTTGCGCTCATCAGCTACCATGTGGGAGAAAGATGAGACTTTTGCTCCGGGAAAGGTTTACAAGCCTCTGAAACCCTATACAGGGTCACTAGGAGTCGTAACTTACCTAACAGCACTTGACGACGACAACAACAACAATTCTTTCAATATTTATTTTTTTTCTTGCCCTTGGAGTCCCATGATAATTTTACTCAATATTAGGATCAAATTGTATGGTGACTTTAAGTTACAGTGCACAATGTATGCTCAAAACTAACAAGATACAGCAAAAGATGTTAATCAATACTCTGTTGTTGTGTTTAAGTGCTGTTGAGTCAATTCTGACTCATAGTTACCCTGTATAGGGATTCCAAGGAGTGGTTGGTGAGTTTGAACGAAACCAACCTTGAGGCACCACATGAGGACTCAAATCAATTATCTTCACTAGACAGCTAGGACCAACCATAGTTGAATTGCCTATAACTGATGTTAGTCCTTCATTCCTCTTTCCCCATTTTTGACTTCCACCCTTCCTGTCTATGTTTCTAATCCTGAGGCGAAGTCCTTGGGTGGTGTAAATGGACAGCATTCTTGACTGCTAACCCAAAGGTTGGAGGTTCAAGTTCATCCAGAGGCTTCTTGGGAGAAAGTAATCTATTTATGAAAAGTCAGCCATTGAAGACTTTTTGGATCACAGTTCTACTCTGACATGAGTCAGGATTAGCTCTCAGGTAACTGATTACAGGGGTCAGCATGAGTCAGGATTAGCGCCCAGGTAGCTGATTACTGGTTACCCCTGAAGATGGTGGGAAAGGCTACAGAGTATAGGGGGGATGGGGAAAAACAAACAAGAAAAAACTAGTGTTCTTGCTTGACTGGTACTTTATTGAGATGGAGTGGCACACTCACTTTTGTGTATCTTGTTTTTGTTTTGAGAATCTAAATTTGTTTTTGTAGTCTGTGGATTAGGCTATTTTTTTTTCCCCCAGCTCTGTCTCCTCTAGCTTTTCCGGGGTCTTCCACAAAGACTGTCTTGTCCTTTCTAGATGGTCCTCTTGGACAGGATTTCAAGTCCTTCAAGGTTTGCTTAATTCCTTCCTTGCACACCCCACATTCATGCATTGCTCAGTCTGACATACTCTAGGAGAGCAAGCCCGATATGGCAGCAACCCTTTGTTGCTTCACTAGCTCATGGCTACCTCTCACATTTTCCAGGTGGATGTTGGACATCAGTGGACTTCATCATCAAGTTCCTGCATAAAAGAAACAAGGCTAGTGGAAGGGTCCTGGAAAACCTGTCAGTTACTTAAATGGAGAGAGGTGTTCATTTCCCTCTACCACTCCCCCACCCCATTTGAGAGGTAAGCTGGGTAGAACTAGAGCACAACCCATACTATAGAACAATTCCCCCTGAAAGGATCTCCAGCAGTGGTCCTTTGTGCGTGAGTCTTCCACACAGTCTCTTCCATTGTGTTTCTCCCTGGTTGTTAATAAGTGATTTCTGCTTCTGTTTGACTGCCATGCTTTCTCTTGTCTAAAATTGTTGTTGTTGTTGTTGTTACTGCTGCTTAGTTGGCTCCATCTCTTAGTGACCTTTCACACAACAGACTGGAATATTGCCTGGTCCTGCCTCAACTTCAGGATTGTTGATATGTTTGAGTCAACTGTTGTGACTAACTGTGTCCACCCATCTAACTGAGGATTCGCTCATTTTCACAGGTCATCCACTCTGGTGCTCTCGTGGTTTACCTGTTAGACTGCCAAGAGTGAGTTCAGCAGTTTGAATCTGCTGGCTGTTCCATGAGTGGAAGAGGAAGCTTTCTGCTCCCGAAAAGATGGACAGCTTTGGAATCCCTATACAAGGTGGCTATGGGTCAGAACCGACTCTATGGCACACCATCATGCTAGCATCAGACCCACTAAATACGTGATGAGGGGAAAATATTTTAAAGATTCTCTTGTGATTTTTAAATGTTCTTTTCTTTGAGTCTTTTGTCTTTTATTTTCAATTCCCAGATCTATAAAACGGGTTGTGTTTTCTTTTAGTGCTATGAAGTCAGTTTCAACTCATAGTGACCCTGTATAGGATTTCCCCAAACTCTGCAGTTCAAACCAGCCTTGCAATCCAGTGATTATTCCACGACTCCATAAAATGGGCTAGAAAATATAATCACGGTGTAATAGCTATTGGTTTGATTTGCTTACAGGTTATACAAGGCATCTTGAGCAAAGGCAGTTTCAGAAGCATAGGGTCTTTTATTTCTTACAGTTCTTGTAGCATGATATTTTCTTTTTCTGGTGAAAAACGACATTATCTGCCTTACTTATTTCTTGCTTCCAACTCAAGCTAATTACCCAAACAGCACCTTTAATGGAGAAAAGCTGACACAGAAACTGGACCAAGTCTGTGTCTCAAATGCTCTGAGGGCAGAACAGTAAGTAAAGTGCTCCGCACAGCTCAATAATTTGCACCACAGGAAAGCCATACTTCCAAGGGCAGGCAATATGTCTACAGCATCCTCCTGGAGGAAGGAGGGCCAGGAGCTCATCTTTATGGCTTGAGGCTTGAAAGCTGCTTAACTGGGCGAAACGCCACCTCCTTGCCATCAAAGCTGTCCACCTGGCAGTGAATCTCAATGAGACAGCTGACTGGCTCAGCAGACAAGTTGCCTTGCCAAGGAGATGAGAACTTAACCAGAAGGTCTTTCAGGAAATCTGTTTAGGATGTGGGGGGATGAAGAGGAAGAGAAGGAGCAATTCATCCCCTGAATGAGGAGAGTGAGGAGAAGCCGCTACTCGGTTGCACAAATCAGTTTAGGGCTATTCTGTACCTTTCACACACTTAGCCCTAAATTCTTGAAGCCAATGTGAGAGTCTGATATTTGCATCAAGTACGTATTGTTTGAGTCCTTTGTAAACAGAGCATGGATGTTAGTACAATTCAAAGACTGAAGCGTTGAGATCTTCAAAGTATGTCTATTGGAAAATCATTGATATCAATAACCACTATTACAGAGAAAGTATAAAATTCTTAGTTTTGAAAATCTACACTTGATAAACAATTTGGACTATCACTTTTCACAAAAGGTTTTGAATTGCAAGTCTACTACTTATAATGATGCTTACTTATCCAGTTCATGCTGTGTGCCCCCACTACTGAGCATAACAATTTATGCAAATATCCTCATCTGATTCACTTTAAAACTTTGTGAGTGAGTTTATTTAGTCTGCAGGCAAAATTCAGTGAGAATTTGTAGATTATCCATGGGCACAGCGCATAGATTCAATCCTCATTTTCTCACACTCCAAAGGCCAGAATCTTTCTTACCAGATATTCGACAAGGATATGCATAGCATGTAGATCATAGTATCGTACAATGAACCCCTAGGGCTGCAAAGAAGTAGTCCTGTGTGGAATAGAGATGCTCTATCAGACAACTCCTTCATGTGTCTCCCATTTGTCATCTTGGTCCTGAACAGCTGTCCCTATCACAACATCTTGCATGGCAACAAGATACCTGGGGCATCCAGCCCTGAATGTCCCTGAGATAGGCTCTTGCAGGTGAGTTAAGTCCAAAGTGTACCACACATGCCTCTACTTCGGTCCTGGGAGGAGCAATGAAGGAATCCTGGGAAAACTCTTCAGAAAGCCCTGTTTTCTCTCTGATGTTCAGCGATGATGAGATGGTTCCTTCTCTGTCTTTGGCAACTATGAAAAATCAACCTGTTTGTGTGGGGGTAAATATATACATTGTTGTTGTTGTTAAGTGCCGTCGAGTCGGTTCCAACCCATAGCGACCCTGTACAGGGTTTCCGAGGGTGTAAATCTTTACGGGAGTAGAAAGCCTCATCTTTCTCCCACTGAGCGGCTGGTAGTTTCGAACCGCTGACCTTAAGGTTCGCAGCCCGATTCGTAACCACTATGCTTACATATATAGTATTATATATGTATATGTTATATATATATATAAAACATTCTATGTTGCTAAGTGCCATCAAATCTGATCCGACTCATAGTGACTCTTTATAGGATTTCCTAAGAGCAACTGGTGGACTTGAACTGCTGACCTTGTGATCCGAAGTTCAATGTGATCCTGCATATGTAATATATAGTCCCACGCACATATACATATACAGGCACAAACTTTTTAAAGTGTGCAGGAAATTTTCATCATTTTAAAATTTTCATTTTTCCACAATTTTTTGAAAGCATCCTAGTTTATGGATGGAGTCCTGGTATGGCTTTGTAAGATAAGCACTGGACTGCTAGTCATAAGGTCAGAGGTTCAAACCTACCAGCTGCTCCTTGGAAACCTTGTACAGGGTTGCTCTGAGTCAGAACCAACTCAATAGCACTTAACAACAACAAATACATGTGTGAAGTCCTGGTGTAAGTAATGAGCTGCTTTGTAGGTGCAAGTTCAGTGGTTCAAACCCATCAGCTGCTCCGCAAAAACCCTATCCAGGGTCACAATGAGTTGGAATAGACTCAGTGGCACTTAACAACAAGATAGGAGCTCTGGTGGTGCTGTGGGTTAAGCTTTGATCTGCTACCTGCAAGGTCTGTGGTTCAAATCCACCAGGCTCTCTGAGGAAGAACAATGAGGCTGTCAGCTCCTGTATATATTTAAAGTGTCAGAAACCTATCTAGGGTCACTAAGAGTCAGAATGAATTTTTTAACTGTAGCTTTTTGTTTTGTTTTGTTGCATATGTTGTTGTACTTATGTGCCAATTGTGGTTCAAACCAATCTTGCTGTCCAGTGCTTTATCCTACAGTGCCACACCAGGACTCATTCAAATAAAATGTCGTTGTTGTTGTTAAGAGCCATGAAGTCAGTTCTGATCCATAGTGACCCTGTATAGGGTTTCCAAGGAGCAATTGGTGAGTTTGAACTGCCAACCTTGTGGTTCAAACTGACCTTGCAATTAAGTGTTTATCTTACAACACCACAATATATGTATACATAAATAAGCCATTACTTTCCAATCTATTCTGACTCAGAATGATCCTACAGGACAGACTAGAACTGGCCTATAGGTTCTATGAGGCTTTAATGATTTCAGAAGTAGACTGCCACATCTTTCTCCTGCAGCAATGCTGGTGGGTTAGAACCACTGATCTTGTGGTTAGCATTCAAGTAACCAGGGCTTCTAATTTGTATAATAAATCCATATGTGTATACACTATACAAAGGAGCTATGGTAGCGTAGTGGTTATGAGTCAGGCTACTGACCTCAAAGTCAGCAGTCTGAAGCTACCAACAGTTCTGTGGGAGAAAAATGAAGCTTTCTGCTCCCGTGAAGATTTACAGCCTCAGAAACCATATGCAGGGTTGCTATGAATCCGAAGCGACTGCACGGCACATTACCACCACCACCACGCCCTATACATATATATTGATCCACATCATTTGTCATATTAATGATGCCTCACACTCTTTTGGAATGAGGTAAGATAAAATGAAAATAAAATAGGATGGAATAGTATGAAAGAGTTTTGGATGGAGTATTCAAAAATCAGACTTAGACTAAGTGGGTATTTGGAAAGAGACATTTGGGAACAGCACAATGGATGTAAAAACAGAGCAACTTTGAATCTTTGCATCACTATTTCTGGCTGTACAATGTTGGTAGAGAAAGGTATAGAATCTAGATCTCTGTTTCCTCATATACAAATAGAAGAAATAAAATAAGGGTACCCATATAGGTCTACTACTAGTCTGTCAGTTTGTCATACTGTGGTGGCTTTTGAGTTGCTGTGATTCTGGAAGTTGCTGTGATTCTGCCACGGGTATTTTAGATACCAGCAGGGTCACCCATGGTGGACAGGTTTCAGATGAGCTGATGGGGCACAACTCAAAATGAAGAAAAATAGCTATAAACATTCATTAATAATCGGAACATGGAATGTAAGAAGCATAAATCTAGAAAAATTAGAAATTGTCAAAAAATGAAATGGAACATATAAACATTGATATTTTAGGCATTAGTGAGCTGAAATGGACTGGTATTGACTACTTTGAATCTGACAAACACATGGTTTACTATGCCAGGAATGACAAATTGAAGAGGAATTGTGTTGCATTCATCATCAAAAAGAACATATCCAGATCAGTCATGAGGTACAACACTGTCTGTGATAAGATAATATCCATGCACCTACAGGGAAGACCAATTAATACCACTATTATTCAAATTTACACACCAGTCACTGAAGCCAGCAAGGATGAAATAGAAGAATTCTACTAGCTTCTTTAATCTGAAATTGATCAAACATGAAAGCAAGATGCATTAATCATTACTGGTGATTAGAATGCAAAGGTTGAGAACAAAGAGGAAGGATAGATAGTTGGAAAATATGGCCTTGGTGATAGAAATGATGCCAGAGATTGTATGATAGAATTCTGCAAAACCAATGATCTGTTCATTTCAAATACCTTCTTTAGACAGCATAGAGACGACTATACACATGGACTTCACCAGATGGTATACACAGAAATCAAATTGACTACATCTGTGGGAAGAAACAATGGAAAAACTATATATCATCAGTCAAAACATGTCCAGGGGAAAATTGTGGAACACACCATCAATTGCTCAAATGCAAATTGAAACTGAAGCTGAAGAAAATGAAAACAAGTCAACGAGAGCCAAAATATGACCTTGAATATATCCCACCTGAATTTAGAGATCATCTGAAGAACAGATTTGATACATTAAACACTAAAGACCAAAAGCAAGAAGAGTTGTGAGATGACATCAAAGACATTATACATGAAGAAAGCAAAAAGTCATTAAGACAAAAAGGAAGGAAAGATCAGAATGGATGTCAGAAGAGACACTGACACTTGCTCTCTAGTGTAGAGATGTTAAAGCAAATAGAAGAAATGAGGAGGTACAAGAGCTGAACAAGAAATTTCAAAGGAAAGCTTGAGAAGACAAAGTCAAATATTACAACAAAATGTGCAAAATGTCTGGAATCAGAAAACCAAAAAGGAAGAACATGCTCAGCATTTCTCAAGCTGGGGGAACTAAAGAAAAAAAAATTCAAGCTTCATCTTTCATTATTGGAAGATTCTCTGGGCAAATTATTGAACAATGCAGAAAGCATCAAAAGAAGATGGAAGGAATACAGAGTCACTATACCAAAAGGAAATGGTTCATGTTCAACCATTTCAAGAGGTAGCATATGATCAAGAGCCAATGATGAGAGAACAAACAAGATGGCGGATTGGGTAGCAGTGCAGTGAGGATCTCCATCAGCAACAACACAGAATACCAGAACAAGCAGGCTTAGGGGTGATCCCAGGACTCTGAGCCACATATAAAGGAATATTTAAAAAGTTGAAAGGCTTACAGCTAGGGGCATTTGTAGTAGAAGCAAGAAATCCATTGCTTTCTTATCCAAGGCGCTCAGCTGCTCCCTGAGAGGCCATCTTGGGGGAGACTGAGTGGCGGAAGGATCAGAGCAGCCATGGACGCCTGACAGAACTGTGGAGATAAAGGTGTGGGCATTCTTTTTTATGTTCCTTGCTGTCTGCGTACCTCCATTCTGGTGACTAGAGGGGGTGGCTGAGTGAGTGAACACCCCACCACTACCCCCAGAGGATTCTATGATGCATGCACATAGATCTCCTCAAAAATTTAAGGGACAATTTCCACTTAAAGCCAAACGACAGTCCAAAACAGCCACAGCCAGCTCTGAAATGTTGATCAGTAAGAAAAAGTCCTACTTTTGGGGGTTTGTGGAGTGGAACAGGCAGACTAAAAAGGAAACAACCTGAAAATTAAATCCTGAGTTACATCATAATGACCAACAATGGCATCTTGAAGTTTCTCAAGAAGAAGAGTGAAAAGGGAAGCTCATTTCCTGATCACATCTACTTGGAAGCAATCAGAAAGCATAAATAATACCAAAACACATACCCATCTAAGCATTAAGGCCACAGCTAACTACTGAAAATGCTCAAGAAACAGAAACAGATGACCATATCAGCACATGTCCAAAAATGAGATAAAGTGACTGAGACAAATGAACTGAAGGTAGGCCTACACTCCATACTGGAAGGAGGACCTTGGAAAATGCCTGAGAAGGAATTCAGAAAAATGATTATAAAATGTATCAAAATGCTTTACAATGGAGTTGAGAAAAATAAAGAAGAAGACAGAAAAGCACTACAGGAACAATCAAATAAGATAGATACAACATTGGAATCAATTCAAAACCTACAGAAAGAGGTCCAAACATTTAATAATAGAATATCAGAAATGGACAATACACTGAAAGGGCAAAGGAGTAGAATTCAAGAGATAGAAGCTAGAACTAGTGAGCTGGAAGATAAATCTCTCAATGATGCTAAGATAGAAGAACAAGCAGAAAAAAGGATAAAAAATCTGAAGAAGGTTTAAGATTCATGTTGGACAACATGAAGAGGAATAACTTAAGAATTATCCAAAACAGGAAGAATCACAGAAGTCCACAGAGGAAATAGTTGAAGTGCTTCTGGAAGAAAATTCCCCTAACATCCTGAAAAGTGAAAAAATATGCATTCAAGAAGCTCAAGGAAGGATAGACCCTGAAAGAAAATCACCAAGACGTATAATAAGCAAGCTCTTCAAAATCAAAGATAAGGACAGAATCCTGAAAGCAGCTAGGGATAAGAGAAGTGTAACATACAAAGGCAAGCAATTCAGATTTAGCTCAGATCTCTCAAAAGAAACCATGCAGAGAAGAAGACAATGGGAGACGTATATAAAACCCTGAAAGAAAAATACTGCCAACCAAGAGTCCTCTACCCAGCAAAACTGTCAATCAAATATGACAGTGTAATCCAAACATTCCAGGATAAACAGGAGCAAAGGGATTTTGTCAAAGTCAACCTTGTGATGAAAAACATCCTAAAGGGAGTTCTGTGGACTGAGAACCAACAAAAACAGACCACAACCAGAGACTGACATATATGGCAGCATCACTCAGAACTCAGTTGACAAATGCAAGAGTTGAGACCAGAATAAAACTATAAGAACAAATTCAGAGGCTCTGGGAGGTCAGTCTATGAACAAAACAATTACAATGTGAATGAAGGTAAACACAGAGGAACAGAGATTCAGGTGCTGAGACGGTCAGGAAGAATGTAGGATAAAATAGACTGTCTTAAAAGGAGGGAAAAGTTAATGGAATATAAGGTAACCACAAAGATGGTGTTGGAGTGGAGGGTTAGGGGGTAGGTGGAGGGAGCCGATGGTAGAGAACAGGGTAAGGGCAGACACATCATAGTTTGGGTGTTGGGGAGGACAATACAAGAAGAGGGAGGAGGTGGAAGAACAAGATAGAAGAGGGAACAGTGAGTCAGGTTTGTATGGACTAATTGGGACAGAGGTAAATAGTGATGCATGCTCAACCTTGGAACAACAGAGTTCTTTGATACAGGGATCTAGGCA
>NW_006408583.1:14161588-14173104 GCF_000296735.1 Chrysochloris asiatica
ATAGAGGCTGTACAGGGTCTCAACTCATAGTGACCCTGCATAGAGGCTGTACAGGGTCTCAACTCATAGTGACCCTGTATAGAGGCTGTACATCTTTTCAGGAACAGAAAGTCTTATGCTTCTCCTGAGGAGCAGCTAATGGGCTCCAATTTCTGACCTCACGGTTTGAAGTCCAGTTCTTATCTTACTGAGCCACTGTGCCACCTTGTTGTTATTGTTAAGTGCTGTTGAGTCAGTTCCAACTCATAGCAATCCTGTATAGGGTTTCTGCAGAGTAGCTGCTGGATTTGAATTGCTGACCTCGTGGTTCACAGTCCAGTGCTGATCCTACAGCACCACACCAGAAATCAATGTAATACCTGTTGTTGTTATTAAGTGCCGTCGAATTGGTTCTGATGCATAGTGACCCTGTATAGTGTTTGCAAGGAGTGGCTGGTGAGCTTGAACTATCGACTTTGTAGTTCAAAGGGCTTTGCAGTCTGGTGCATTAACCCACAACACCACACCAGGACTCTGATATAATACCTAGCTCATGTATAATGAAGAATTAACTGATTATATTGAATTTGAGTAAGAGTCTACATATCATGCTGCTTCTGGCTCATGTTTCAGGTTTTCACTTATAAGTCACCTAAAAAAATGGCTAACTTCACTCCCTCATTGAGTAATGAAGAGTAAAGAATTGACCATCTTTCTTGCTCAGGCTGGATTAAGTATCCATTCCAGATGCCGTACAGCATCTTGCTTTGAGTACCATTGTAGTACCTACCACACTGCATTAAACTGCCCAGGGCCCTTATCAGCCATTTCCTGTGAGGTAGGAGCTGTGTTTTAGCCATTCTTTATCCCCAGCAGCTATTTCAGGGTTCAAAGTATAAGACCTTCACAAGAAATATCTGCTGCAAGAATGATTAGATTGACAAGGTTATATATATGTGAAGGTATTAAGTTCTTAGGAACGTTTCTCATTCCTTGGGAACATCCACCTATCCCCATTCAATCTTTCATGATAGTACTAGGTCCCTTTTATCTCTATTTTCTTTCCCTTCTTTGAGTCAGTTTCAACTTGTAGCAACCCTGTATAGGGTTTCTGAGGAACAGCTGGTGGGTTTGTATGGTCTATCTTGTAGTTAGTAGTCCAGTGTTTAATGATACTCTGCTGTTGTTTTCAAGTGTTGTTGAGTCAGTTTGGACTCATAGAGACCCTGTATAGGGTTTCTGAGGAACAGCTGGTGGGTTTGTATGGTCTATCTTGTAGTTAGTAGTCCAGTGTTTAATGATACTCTGCTGTTGTTTTCAAGTGTTGTTGAGTCAGTTTGGACTCATAGAGACCCTGTATAGGGTTTCTGAGACTGTAAATCTTCACAGGAGCAGAAAGCCTCAACTTTCTTCCATGGAATGACTGGTCTACTTCATTGGTTCACAGGGCTTATTCTCTAGAGCCACGGGTCTACTTCTAGCAAAGACAGTTATGTAGTCATTGCTAGGGAAACAGCATCATCCTATGCCAATGATCTCACTAAATGAAGAGTTTCACCAAACTATATATATATATAGTTTTTTTCATAGTGAACAAAGTAGGTGCTGGCTTTCAAACAGAATTGTTGTTGTTGTTGCTATGTGCTGTGGAGTTTGTTCCAGCTCATAGCGACCTTGAATAGGGTTTCCAAGGAGTGGCTGGTGATCTTATGGTTCAAACCAACTTTGCCATCCAGCGCTTTATCCTACAACGCCACACCAGGAATTCTTGAAAGAGAATGTTGTTGTTGTTAAGTGCCATGGAGTCGGTTCCAACACATAGCTTCCTGGTATAGGGTTTCCAAGGAGCAGCTGGAGGGTTTGCGGTTCAAATCAACCTTGTGATCCAGTGCTTATCCTACAGCGCCACACCAAGACTCCTCAAAGAGAATACTAGGTGTATAATCACCATGAATACAATGAGGAGACATCATTTCTGATGAAGTTCAGAGGCTCGCCTGAATTTCCATGTTGATGTAATTAGAGAAGAGGTCAAAGATTGACACGGGGAGTACTTGTTTAATGAAGATATCATTGAACATTCTTCTATTCCCATGATGCTGAAAGATGAAGGTGAAGCTATTCTGGACTTTTCTGTGGTGTGGAGCTTAGATCTCTAATTTTGCTAGGGCCTTACACAGCCTCTCCCAGGCTGTGGACGTGTTGGGGAGAGGGGCCAGATGTGAGGGCAGGAAAGGGAGCCAAGGCTTTGTGTCTGCTCCTTAGAGACGCAACAGTTATGCAAACTAAAAACTCAACATTTTACTAAACTCATGCCAAAAATCTTATCCCACATTGCAACAAATGTTTGAATCTGCCGAGAGCCTATGTAGAATAAAATCAATATGCTGTTGTTGGAATGCTTAGCGTCTTTTGATGAAATTGGTGCTTAAAATGTTTTGGACACTTAGTTTTGAATGAGCCTTATCTAACAGCAAATTGGATATGCATTTTCTCTCTATTAGAGATGGAATTCGTGGAAATGTTCTTTTATTCTCCCCTCAGAAATTCTTTAGGAAAGAGATTTGAATGGACCCACGATGAATACTCTTAGGCACTTTCCTCACAAGTGAATGGTTATTTATTACTCCTGTTTCTAGATGAGAAAACAGAATCTCTGAGAATTTAAGTCATTTCCCCAGGAGATGAGCAAGTATTTGAACTTTGGATGTATGGCATGCAAGCCTTCACTCCTTCCACCATACTAGGTTCTCCCTCAGGAAACGTGGATGCAGTCTAGTTAATTCACATTGATGTCTAGTTTCCTCATTCTATTTACAAGAAGCTAACCTCCCCAGCCACTCCTTACAACCCATACAGGGTGTCTATGAGTCAGAACTGATTCAACGTCAGTTAACAACCTTACTCTTGGGGTTCTGGTTGGTACTGTAAGATAATCACTGCACTGCTGACCACAAAGTCAGTGGTTCAAATCCACCATTTGTTTTTCAGAAACTCTACACAAGGATGCTATGAGTCAGAGTCGACTCGACAGTACTTAACAGCAACAATAGCAACCTTCCTCTTAGAGGGCACGGATGGCTCAGTGGTAGAATTCTCACCTTCCATGTGAGAGACCCTGGTTTGATTCCTGGCCAGAGAACCTCATGCACAGCCACCACCAATTTGTCAGTAGAGAGTTACTTGCAGGTTGCATCAATGCTGAACTGATTTCAGTGGAGTTTCCAGAATAAGGCTGAGTAGGAAGAAAGGCCTGAATGATCACAATGATCTGCAACAGATCCTGAGGATAAGGCAGGAGCAATAAGCATTCTTCTCCACTGTGTGTGGGGTTACCATGAATCAGTGGCTGACACCACTCACTTGCTAATAGGTCCTTAAGAGTGTAAGCCATTCATTGTGGGGAGTGAAAGAAATATTCAAATATTCAACTGATCTTATGATTAAGATCTGTCCAACAGCTTGGGAAGTCCCTTTGTTGCAGGAAATAATAAGAAAACACAAAAGCAATCTTCCTAGGCTGACCTGGGCTCCCACACTCTGGGTTCACTTCACAGCTCCTGGACCTACAGAAGGTAGACAAGGGCAAGGTTCCCAGGGGTTGTATCTGAAAGCACCAGTCTCCTATCACAGTGAACTTACAAAACTGAAAAACCCTTGATCTTTGTTTTGGGCTTTTAAAATTGGATGACGGAGATATCCGTCCCTATTATCCTTTCCTTCTTCATGATTAATCAGCTAACTCCCTATTCTCTCTAACCCTACCTTGTTGTAATATTTGGAGTATCTCCTAATTGGAAGTTTACTTTTTTGTCTCTTCTAATAATCACTTACCCAGCACAGATGATTTCAGAACACAATTATACAATAAAAGCTTAATGTTACAATTACACTGATTTATTCACACTTAATATTCTGTCAAATTCCAGCTTCCAAATCAGGATGCAAATAAACAGTCATGAAGACACATCTGGAAAGCAAATTCCTTCTAAGAACATTTAATCCCACTGGAGTTGGGGATCTGGAGAATAGTCACCCACACCAGAAAGAAAGAGCAGGTGCTGGGTGGTGAAGAGTAGGTGAAAGACAGCCAAGTTTCATTGGACAAAGAAGCCCCATCAGGACTATGAAAACTGAGGCCCTAGAGGTCTAGGCAGGAGAGAATCAGGGATACCTAAAAGAAGTCAAGTTGTAGGTAATACAGGTTTATATAGAGAGAGGATAGTGGCTCTATAGGATAAGCACAGGACTTCAAACCACAATGTCAGAAGCTTGAGCCCACCAGCTGCTCCATGGGAGAAAATTGAAGTTTCCTGCTTCTGCAAAAAATTTAAAGTCTAGGAAATCCTATACAGGGTCTCTATGCATCTAAATTGATTCCATGGCAACTTAACAATGACAACAAATAATACATATATTGATATCTGTGTTTATATTTATGTTTATATAAAAGCTACATATAAAATACACTTATATTTAAATTATACATCCTTCATTGATTTGAGATTTTTTGTTTTGTTTTGTGTCCTCTAAGGGAGGGATGCAACTTTACTTGTTTCTAGGAGAACCGGCATTCTTAAGGGTATTTAAGACTCTGAACAACTGGGTTTTTTCCTCATCAAATTAAAATGCCAATTTTATCATGTAAAAAGTCAACTTCTTGACTTCCTTCTCATTGGTCTATCTGCTTTTTTTGTGGGCAGGAATCATGATCTTTTGATCTCATCAGCTTAATGCACTCTTAGACAATAGTTATTGAGTGTACAATATGTTACCAACATTGTGCATATCTTGGGGAACAATATAGCCATTTTTCCCCCTCTGAAACCTTACATTCTAAAGTTTTAGTATACTGTATGGAGAGAAGGTCAGTGCCAATTATTCTATTTTTCTTAAAAAATTTGAGAATTATCATATACTTATCTTCTGAATGAACCTTTAATTATTTTGTATAGTTCTAAGAAAAATAATCTGATTGGACTTTTGATTTAAATTCATTATTACTATATTAATATGGGACTTTTGGTGTGGTACTCTAGGATCAATACTAGACTTTAAACCACAAGGTTGATGGTTCAAATCCACTAGCTTCTCTCTGGAAATCCTATACAAGACCACTATGAGTCGAAACTGACTCAATTGCACTTAACAACAACAATATTAATATGAGAAGAGTTAACTTTAAAATAAAACACATTTCTGGATATTGGAAAGGGTAGTCCATTTATTCATTACTGTCTGATTACATTATCAAATGCTTCTATTAACGTTATTAGCTTTCTTTAGTCTTCTTTATCACACATGCAATGATAGCATCTTTGTGTAAATTTTTTTGTCTTTCTTATCCCTATTAAACCATTTATTTTGTTTCCTTATTTTATTACTTTAAAATCCTTCATGCAGCACTGAGTTTAAATTGCGATCCTTGATTTTCTTATCTTCTGCTTTTCAATGCTAACAGCTTTATTATAGCTCTTCAATGCGCTGATTGCTATTGGTGTTAAATAAATATCCTTTGCAGTTTATTATATCCTCTTTTAACCTGGAATTTTAATTTCTATTGTAGAAATGTCACCTAATTTTAAGAAAGTATTTCTCAACATTAATTATTTTATCTATGTAATAGTTTTCTTTTTATTATCTCAAATTGATGAGTTGTGCTGTTCCATTTCCAAATGTTATACTATTCTTGCATCCCTGCAATATACATTACTTTGTCATGGTGTGTTATTCTTTAATATGTATCTGGATTTAATTTGCTGATTCTGATATACAATAGAGGCAGTATATTGAATTCATATCTGTAAGTGAAATTTGTTTGTAATTCTCTTTTTGTTCTATTTCCATTAGTCCTGGGAAATAAGGCTATGCTAGCTTTCTAAATTGGATTGGGAAGTTTTCCATCATTTGTTATGGTTAGAATTTTTTGAATAACATAAGGATTATCTATTCACGGAAAGTTAGATAGACTTCAGCTGTACAACTATCTGGGTCTGGTGCATTTTTTAGTGAATAGATAACTTTTGAAGAGGATTTATGATACAATGGGAAGAAGACTGTCTTTATAGTAAAAGACATATTTGAATCCTGGCCCAATTCATTGTGACTTGGGTAAGTGACTTATTTTCTTTTGTGTGGAAGTTTTAACAGATATATCTTTGTATACTTATATCTATAAGCATTCTGTAAATCATTTATATTTCCTTCTTCCTATATTGGGTGGAAGAGAACTTTCTAGGAACATTTATTAAATGAGAATGTTTAGGTGAGGAGTGAAATCATATCTGATACAAAATAGATGCTCAATAAAAACTTTACCTATCCTTTAAAAAATTTTCATCATACTTACTCCTCCCTGGCTGTGAGCATTCTCATACTCCATCTCAGCAACAAATAAATTTAGCTGTAACAGCAGAGTAAAAATTGTTAAACTCTCTACAACTGCTAAACTCTATAGAGTTACGTCATAGCTGCCTTGTTGTCACGGCTGGGTTAGAGGGATGACTACACAGTGTCTCCTCTCAAATTGTCCTTAGCTGTGGAGTTGACTCTGGCTCATAGCGACCTTGCATTCAGCAGAATGAAGCCTGGCTCAGTCTTGTACCACCCTCACAATCATTGGTATGTTTGAACCTATTGTTGCTGCCAGCCTATCAGTCCATCTCATGGCAAGTTTCCTTTTTATTCTGTTTTCACTAAGCATTTCTATTACCAAACTGGAAGTTCTTTTCTAGCAAGTAGTCTTTTCTGATGGTATGTCCAGAATAAGCAAGATGAACTCTCTCCATCTTCACTTCTATGGAGAATTCTGGCTGTGTTGTCATTGTTTGTTGTTAGGTGCCCTCGAGTCACCTCTGACTTATAGCTATCCTACCCACAACAGAATGAAACACTGTCCTGTTCTGTACCATAGTCACCATTGTTGCTATGTTTCAGTCGATTGCTGTAGCCACTGTGTCAATCCATCTCATTGGGAGTGGTCTTCTTTTTCACTGACCCTCTACTTTATCAAGTATGCTGACCTTCTGGAGGGACTGGTCCCTCCTGAAAACATGGCCAAAGTACACGAGATCGTCTCATTAGCCTCACTTTGCAGGAGCATTCTGACTGTACTTCTTCAGAGAAATTTGTTGTGTGTTTTTTTCTGGAAGGCCAGGGTACTTTCAACATTCTTTGTCAACCCCTTAATTCAAATGCATCGGTTCTTCTCCGGTCTTATTTTTTGTTTAGCTTTCACATGCATAGGAGACGATTGAAAATATTATGGCTTGGGTCAGGTGCATCTTAGCCCTCAAAATGATATATTTGCTATTTAACACTTTACAGAGAGGTCTTATGCAGCAGGTTTGCCCAATGCAATATGCCATTTGATTTCTTGACAGTTGCTTCAATGATCATTGATTTTGGATCCAAGTAAAATGAAAACCATAACAACTTCAATCTTTTCTACATTTATCACGATGTTGTTTATGGGCCCAGTTATGATATTTTCTTTACACTGAGTTGTAATCAGTACTGAATGCTGTAATCTTTGATTTTCATCAGCAATTGCTTCAAGTTCTATTCATTTTCATCAAGAAAGATTGTATCATTTGCATATTTCAGTTTATTAGTGTAACTTCCTCTGATCCTGATGCCACATTCTTCTTCATAGCCCAGCCTTTCAGATTATTTGCTGAGCATGCACATTGTATAAGTATAGTAAAAGAATGTAGCCTTGGAGCATACCTTTTAATTTAAATCCTGATTTTAAACAAGAAATGATCTCCTTGCTCTGTTCAAATGACTGCCTCTTGATCTATGTATAGATTCCTTGTGAGAACAATTAAATGCTATGGAATTCCCATTTTTTACAATGTTATCCATAGTTTGTTGTGATCCACACAGTTGAATGCTATTGCATATTCAATAAAACACAAGTAAACTTCTTTCTGGTATTCTCCCTCAAGGATGTCCACTTATTAATCTGATTTTAATTTCTGCAGCTCCTTGTTGATATGCGGCTGCAAGAATTTGAATTTGCTTCAGCAGAATTATACTTGCATGTGATATTAGTAATTGTGTTATATGATTTTTACTTTCTGTTGGGTCAGCATTTACTATCCCCTTCTCCTGTTCTAACAACTGCTTGCTGGTCTGTGCACAGGTTCCTCATGAGCACAATTAAATGTTCTGTAATACCCATTCTTTGCAATATTATCAATAGCTTGTCATGATCCACAAGGTCAAAAGCCTTTGCCTATTCAATACAAGTAAACATCTTTTGGGTATTCATACATTTCACATGCAGATTATTAATGGATGTTTGTAAATGTTCTCATTTTGAGTTGTGCCCATCAACAAATGAAGGTCCCAAAAGCTTTGCTCCATTCATAATTAAGGGTGATTCTACTTTGAGGAGTCAGTTCTGAGGGGTTCATCTTTAGGTACTATAAAAGAAAATGTTGTGCTATTATTCAAAATCTTTTCATGGGCTAATTCCTCAGAAGTCAACTCTTTATTTATTCTTCCCAATGTGTTCTTAGTCTGGAAGTTCTTCACAAACGTGCCCACCATGGGTGCTGATATTGGAAACACCAGTCTCAGATCTTCCAACATCATAGAAACACACAGCCACCACAATATGAGAAACTGAGAGATGTGTGCAGAATTCTGGCCATACACCCGCCCTGCTGACTCACTAGATCTTCTGGCAGTTGGTGATGTATTCAGTATTCTTCATCATGCTCCTCTTATAAAGGTCCACTTTTTAGTTCTGATCAAAATTCTAAAAAATGTGGTAAAGGTGTAGCTTCAGGCTTCTGAGTTTTCAGTTAAATTTCTTTCTTTTTAGGAATCCAAGAGAAACTTTGGATAAGATGAACAAGATTTGGGGTCACTGTTTTATATAAGAGGATCAACTGACAGCTGTTTGGGACAATCACAATGTCCCATTTTATTATTGAAAAACATTTATTTCAGGAACACATGATGGTCCCATTAATTTCTAGCTAAAATTGAATTTCAAAATGTTTTAGTGCAATGAGATTTTTTCTTCCCTCCGTTGCAAAGTACTATGCAAGTTATTTGGTGTCTACATGAACAGTTTTTCAGTGATTTCAAAGGCAAAGAAGCTTGAGATTTTTGAAGTTATAACAGGAAAAACATAAATCTGTGTAGAGTACGTTTGTACTTAGATAACTAGTAAGTAAAAATTTTAGGAAGGATATATTAGACACTTAACTCTACATTTGGGGAGAAATTAGGGTTCATGGGAAAAGAGATATTTCTAATTCATTTTATATAATTTTAACTTAGAATTTTATCATGAATCCAAATGAAGTTAATTTTCCTTATTTCATATAAATCATAGTGTATAGCAACAATGCACCCCCACCACCACCACCACCACCACACACACACACACACACACACACACACACACTAAACTACGATTTACTTGAATCACTGACTCAAAGGCTTGAAGCATCTCCTGGTAATAATGCACATTTGTTTTAGCATATCTATGCCCTAGCTGGGGTATTACGTCTTAGTTCTCTTTGTCCATCCTGTATCAGGCCCTACAAGAAAAATTTACTACAAGTCTGACCCAGTAAACGTTTCTGGAACTTAAGCTTTGTTTGGGGGTGTTTTTGAAAAGGAAATTTGCCGTCATCAAATACAGTTTTTGAGCCCACACAAAGTGTGTGGCATGACTCCAATTGTTCCTTTCTGTTCCTTTGAGATTTGTTTATGACTTTGAAAATCAGAATTTCCATAAAACAGCATAAGACTTCCCTGTCTCGTAACTCAATAGAATGGCTGAGCAGAGATTTAACTTAATGCTGATGGTTGGTTTTGCAACGTGTATTAACAGTGACAAAACCAAAAAGACAGAGCAAAAACAATTGTGACCGAAGGAGCACCCAAAACAGGAAACTAAGCTTCTTTTTATTTTTTATGTAACCTTTAGGGTCAACACGGTGTTGCTGGGCTTTGCTGGGCCTACTCAGACCTGTTCAGATGTTTGGTTGCAGAGTTAGCATTGAAACAGCCATCCTTGAAGGGGTGGATTAAGAATGAATTATAAAGCATTATGTTGTTGATGGCTGAAGCACAATAGCTTTCAATTTAAGAGCAAAAGCCCTTGCTACTGGGCAGCCTCTAAGTTCCTTTGCTTCCTGGAGTGCTTTTGCTCTTAGTATATGGCTCCCAGGGCTGCTCCAACTGGATCTCAGGGGCCACATTCAATAGTGATCTCTTCATTGTGGGCTATGGAATCATAATTTGCATAATCTCAAAAAAAATTATCTTATCGATTGCCAAAGAAAAATTTATCTTGTCGATGTTCCCTCTCCTTGTCTTTCCTCCCTTCCTACTCTTCATTTTTTTATTACTTACTTTTTCAACATTGATTTTTATGAAATGCTGTTTTAGATCTGCATGATAATGTGAGCAAGTTTTCACTAGTCCATAGTGTAATAAGAAAATAAGAACAATATTGTATCCAGCTAGTCAAATAGGTTCTGCATGTCACATATTCCCAAATCCCCTGACATATGATCATTTTACCCTTCCTGGGGTTGGAGAGAGCCATGTGACTAATTCTAACCAATGAATCATGAACAAAAGTGGAAGGACATGTGTTAATTCTGGACTGAAACATTAATTGATGATGCATAATGGTTCAGTCATATGCGGGGACTACCTAAAGTTCATGGGAAAATGGAATTTTTGTAGCCCCCTCAGTTTAAAATGTCTTCTTTGTCAGCCTGGGTCCCTAAAGGATTAGCACTTAGATAGGTATCATGGATGAGAAATAAACTGCTATTGGTTTAAAACCATTGAGATTTGACAAGCAGGGTTGGAGTACTTGTAATCACAGCAGTATTGAACCTATCCTGGCTTGTAATGTGACCTGTACTTTATTAGAAAAAAATAACAATTTATTTTCAATAAATTATACTTTTAAATACTTAAATATTTTTTATTTAAATTATTTAAATATTTTTTAATATCCTTACTGCAAATATAAAGTCGCCATCTTTATGGCATCCCTTTTATTTTATTTTGTTGTTGGTTTTAAATGTTACAAGGCTGTTGAATTTTTGTTTAAATCTGGGAACCACCACTTTAAGCCATCTTCTATGACCCAGTAAAACAATGCAAAGACAGACCAGGGTTTCCTTAGGTACATGCCCTTATTACAGGAGACTCAAATTGTGTATAAAAAATGCTTGTAATTAGTGGGTGTCCTTGACATCTAGCCTATGCCACTGTCTGAGCAATAGAAGGGCTCTGTTTTCAGCATCTTATTCCTGTGAGTTTTCTGTAGTTCAGTCCTAACCCACCATCCACAAGAACTCACGCCATAGTTTCCTCCAGTTGTGCTCCGTCAGCCAGGGGCAGCTATGATTTTCAGATCATGGGAATCATCTTGAAGATACAAAAACTTTGCTTAAGAATACATGGACAAGGTTCCGGTTTGCCAGCGTGGTGAGACGGTGCTCGTGAGTAGGGGCTCTGGGATCGGGAAAGGGAAGCTGGAGAATTGAGCC
>NW_006408583.1:14173204-14195333 GCF_000296735.1 Chrysochloris asiatica
AAGATACAATAACTGTTCTTAAAAATACACCGAAAAGAACACCAAAAAAAAAAAAAAAAAAAAGCCTGTGTTTACTCTCTCACAAGGCCTTTAGCTCAATCAATGCAGGAAAAGTTTTGTCTGCCTCGTTTACTGGGCAATTCCAAGACTTCAAAGATTATATGACATATCGATTGGAGCCCAAAGACATTTGCTGGGTAAACTAATGAAATCTGTGTTGTTTGTGTTTTTGTGATTCAATACTAATTGAAAACAATGACTTAAATTTCCTTTTGTCATTAAGTACCATCAAGGCAGTTCGACCCATAACAACCTTGTATGGAGTTTCTGAGGATTGACTGGTGAGCTTCAGCCACAGACCTTGTGCTTCAAACCGACTTTGCAGTCCAGTGCATTAACTCACAGGGTTACACCAGGACTCCAAATTTCCCTTTGAGTATGTCTATATTGCTTTCCAGACTCCTGGTGTGGCACTCTAAGGGAAGCCCTGGACTGTAAACCACAAAGTTGGCGGTTCAAACCCATCAGTTGCTCCGTAGAAACCCTATACAGGGTCACTAAGGGTCAGAACAGACTTGACAGTTCTTAACAACAGCAACACATTTTACATAGCAGTTCTTGAGTGGTGCAAACAGTTAACTCACTCAGCTGCTAACAGAAAGGTTAGTGGCTCAATCCTGAACTGCCTCAGAGGAAAGGCCTGACTGACTATTTGCCCTAAAATTATCCATTGAAAACCCTGTGGGACACAGTTCTACTCTAACACACAGAGTTGCCATGAGTCAACATCAGCTCATTGGCAACTGGCTTGGGAGTCTTCGATACTATGATCAAGTGTACAATTATTAAAGCTCAACATGAATAGGTTAATTTCTTACTGAATTCACAGGCTTTCCTTGTGTCTCATTCATCCAGTTCAGCAGGATTGTCCTGTCTGGTGTCTTCAGGATATTTCAAAACCACAGGTATGTGTGTGGTTTTTAAAGTCTTAAAACACAAAGCCATGTATACTTTTTAAAAAGTATTACTATTTTTCTTTCTATTATTGAAAGTTGAAACTATGCGTGTATTTACCCTCGGGATAGTCAAGCGTGGTGGATTTATATGCAATGGAAATTCTTTCCTTGTCCCTTTTGCTGTCATCATCCTGTTTGGACTCAAGTAGGGTTCTTTGTTCGTAGTGAGAAGAAGGCCTCACACTGTCTGAAGACACAAAGGCTTCCAATTTGCCAGGATTTATAGTTTATGTGTACACACACCTTAGTCGGGTTTATCTGGAGCTCTTAGATCTTTCACAGTCTGAGTAGCTACAATCTTTATGTAGATGGTACTTGGTTTGAAAAATAGCTATTTGGAAATCATAGCTCTGTCTGCATAAGAGTTCATGCCAAGACTTGCAAAACAACTATATTATTTGAGTGGTAATTCCTCACTTCTTCTTATTTTTAATTTGCTTTATTTGTCTCTAGCCAGTCTGCCCACACATGTGTAGTCTTTATACTATCTTCTCAGCCCTATGCTGAGAGCTAGAAACACAGACAGTGACAAGACAGATGTGATTTCTGTTCTCACGGTGCTCAGAAAGCAAAACTAAAGCAGTTTTAAGTTGTCATTTAATCTACTCTGACACAAGGTGACCCCCGTGGGTTTCAGGGTAGAACTGTGCTTCCTCAGGTTTTTCAACGGCTGTGGAGGAAATCACCAGCTCTTTCTTTATTCGAGGCATCTCTGGGTGAATTTGAACTGCCAACATTTCAGGTAATAGTCGACTGTTTTACTGTTTGTACCATCCAGAGATTCTAGGGACTTTTCAAACAGGTAATAGGAATGCACACCTCTGTAGAATGGAGATGTAATGTAAATGGAGATTACTTATTTTTCAATGTATTAAGTACATGTATCGGTTCCTAGGAGTCCTGATGTGACGTTGTAAGATAAGCATTGGACTCCTAACTGTAAGGTCAGTGGTTCAGACCCACATCTCACTCCTTGGAAACCCTATCCAGGGTCCCTGTGAGTCAGAACCCACTCAACAGCATTTTATAACAATTTTATATCAGTCCCTAATATAGAATTCGGCCAAGTTGGCTAATGCAGACTTGCTGGGATGTCCCTGTGTTGTTCAATAGCTAACTGTAGCCGTGCAAATTATTTTTGAAAATGAATTACTTATCTGTTTATAAACACATAAAGTCTGTGTCTGACTCGCTGGACGTGCTTACTCAGAGCGATAGTCACGTATCCTTGTAGCTAGAATCACCAATGAGGATTTCCTATTTCCCTATTTAAACGACTAAGAAACCTGAGGGTATTTGGATGGATGAATGATGTGCCTGACTCCAAGCTTCTGCCTGCCCGGCTCCAGAGTTTATCTGCTTTCTGTTTGTTGTCTGTGCTCCTATTAGGTTGTTGTTAGTTACATTCTGATGTTTGTAGTTTGGGGAAATCTGTATCTTTGTTATTTATGTTATCAATAATGTGACCTGGGCCTTCCTCAGCAATGTTCCAACTGTTCCCAGGTCCTCAATCACTAATTATGCAGATGAACAGATTGTGGAAACTCTTTCCTTATGGCTGCATTCTGGAGGAGTTGTTTTTATTAAATTGCTGGTGTCTAGAATTATAATTAGGTACTGGCCCATATTTACAGTGTGTCTCCTCTCTCTTTCCCCTTTTCCCTCAATTTCCTCTTCCCCCTTCGTACTCTCCCCTCTTTTTTCACTTACAATGAGCTGAAAACTTTATCAAAAGAGAAATAGTATTAGAAGTCTCAAGTCATTAGCTGCAGAAGTAGGCTTACCTAACAACAGATGACAGGACAGCGTGTTAAATATCTGGAGGTTCTGTTTCTTGCACAAAGTCATTAAGATGTGGAGCAGCTTGCCAGACAAACTAGTAGAAACTGGAGAGCTTAACAAGTTCAAGGGCAAGGAAGGGATTCATTTACAGCCTTGCAAACAAGTTCTGGCCAGAACACTAAGCATGGAACCTTAGCAGCAGTCAGAGAAAACAAAAGAAATATGGAGACCTCCGGTTTACTAAAGTTAGCCAAAACCTTTCATGGTTCATCTACTTGTTCTTTGTGCAAATTATACTGGTCTTATTATCTGAAGTGTATTAAGCATTCAAAATAGGCTCAACACTACGATGAAGGAATGAAACGTGACCTTTCCCCAGGAGCCGCTGACCTTAAAGAACTTTGCTTGTAGATACAGGCAAAATATGATTTTATATATGCATATATATGTATATACACACACACCTTGAGAAATGGAGTTAGAGATATCAGGATTCTTGGGAGTAGAAACTGCTATGAAGGAGAAAATGTGTTAGGTCCCAGATACTGGAATAAACGCCTGCCATGGTGTTTTTTTAAATTTGTTTTTTAATAAGCAAGTTCCAGTCTTTAATTTATGGCTCCAAAAGGGATTTTTACCACTTTTCTAATCTTGTTCAGAGACTTAAACAAAAGAATGTTACATTAGGGACAAATGTAGATAAGCACCAGACCTCCTAGTATTAATGGGAAAAAATTTGCATCTATACAAGTATAAGTAAACATTTAGACTTCGTCCATTATATTAGTGTAACTGTACTTTTTCTTTGAGTGGGGAGAACTTTGCAAAAACACTAGTATTAATTTTCCAGCACCTAAAAGACAAGTCGACTAAAAAGTCGTCAATATAAAACAATTTGGAATGCAATTCGAAGAAATCTGATGTCTCCCTTGTTGGAGAAAGTGCAACTTTTATTTGGTATGCCTAGATGAGAATAATGCTCTTTTTTTCTATTATCATGCAAACATATGATTCAGCCCAAATCTGAAAGAAATTAAAGCTCTGTGAGAAAGTTAATAAGAGTGGAAATTATGGGTCATAGGTAACTGATATTCCATGTCATTAAAGAGAGTCATCCAACAATGAAGCCAGAGAAGACCAGAGCTTATTGGTTCCATTCTATCTAAACAAATTCTACAGGCAAGATGGCTTAACTTATCGTTTAAAACTCCCAGAGGAAACGACACCACAGGAATCTGCAACAAAGCTCTTCCAATTATTCATACCTTCCCAGCTTGTTGTCCCCATATGTAACTATGATACTTGCATTGCCAAAAAGTGGTGTGCTATTTATTTGTCTTTATTTTAGTAAACTTTAAAAAAAAAATTTATGTTTTAGATTTGCTTAAAAATTGTGATGATAATACAAAAAGTTCCCAAATGCACTATAGCCAGTTTATCCATTATTATCCTACATCTATATGTAAGATATATATCTATATATCTTACATTAATTTTCACAATTAATGAACCAATATTGATTCATTACATTAAACTAAAGCTCATACTTTATTCAGATTTCATTTGTGTTCACCTAAGGCCCTTTGTGTCTTCCAGTACACCATCCAAGACGCCATATTGCATTTAGCTATCCTATCTCCTTAAGCTCCCCTTGGCTGGGTAGCTTCTTAGATTTTCCTTGTTTTTTTTTTTGATGACCATGAGGCAAACTGGTCAGGTGTTTTGTAGAATATGTCTCAGTTGGAATGTGCCTGGTGTTTTTCTCATGACAAGAATTGGGTTATGGGCTGGGGGAAGAAGGACACAGACCTAAAGTACCATTCAAGAGTACATCCTACCAACGTGACTTATCACTGTTGACACAGACTTTGGCACTCTGCGGAGTTCCCCAGTGTAAAGTTGCTCATTTTTCCCATCCCCATGCTACACTCTGGAAGGAAGGCAATATGCATAGTTCATGTGTAGGGAGGGAAGAGTATGCTCCACCTATCCCCATAAATGATTGAGAAAGTTGTAGTTTTAAGACAGTGCCTCTAGAAAGTTTCCTATTTATCTATTTACTTCTTAAGTCACCAAACTGGTCTACATATATATTAAAAATTATGATTTTTCATTTAAAATAATAATTAGGCTTCGAAATCCAAGAACTAAAAAAAAAAGTGTTAATGGACGAAAAGAAAGATCTCTATGTACAATCAATGAAATCAATTTAATTCTTTAAATTTTGCTTTTCTAAATGCTGGCTTAAATACTTTTCTCTCAGTATGACTTTTGCAGATAATTTCCTAAGTATCTAATCTTATCTGCTCCACTGTATTCTCAGCTGCTGCTTAGAATGCAGAAATTAATGATCTCTTTGTCACATCATATCTCTGATCACTAACTATTCTTAGTTCCTCCCTACCTGTAATAACCTCCTTTGTTTAATAGAGCACTACTCGTCTACCATGGGTTTCCACTATTTCTTCTTCTCTAGTATGTCTAAAAGCATGAATGAAAGCATAAGAGTTGTGGAGTCGTGGTGTGGTGCTGTAGTACAAATACTGGACTGCTACCCCTAAGGTGAACAGTTTGCACCAACCAGTTGCTCCTTAGAAACCTTATACATGTTTGCACTGAATTGCATCCGACTTGATGGCACTTAACAACAACATAGAATTGAATTGATGTGGTGCTGTAGGATGAGCACTGGCCTGTTAACCACAAGAACAATAGTTCAAACCCAACAGCCAATCCTTAGAAATGGTGTGAGTCAGAAATAACTCAACAGCAACGATAGAATTGTATTAAGAATTCCAAGGACATGTCAGAGCTCATGGGGAAGAATTACATGACTGATAAACTATGAACTCTCAGGGCGTGGAGGCAGAAAATATGAAATGCCATCTTGAATACGACTTTTATCTATCAGCCATTAAATCCTTATCAAATAAATTACAAGTTTATCTAACTTTTTAAAGACATATTGATGACTGACTTCACCTCTTTATACTATCAATTTAATATAAGTCATCTTCTTGTCTCATGGAATATTAAAACAAAAAATATCTAGTAAATATTTTCCATTATATAACCTAGCAACATATTTGTCTGAGGGGGCAATGACCCATTATGGTTACATAAGGGAAGACATATATGAGTCTTGGTGTGGCACTGTAGGATAAGCACTGGACTGCAAGGTCAGTTTGAACTGTAAGATTGGCTGTTCATACCCGCCAGCCACTCCTCAGAAATCCTATACGGGGTCTATATGAGTCAGAACCGACTCAACGACTACAATGGGAAGACAATAGTTAAAGGAGCCAAGAAGACTTCCATGCCTATTTTGAAGTCTTAGTTTTGTGATTGACTTCCTCATCCACAAGAAAATGTGTAATGGGAATATGGTAGCAAGGGACCCAGTGTTTCAGGGCAGGAAGTCAATCTACAGAGAGTGAGAAAGACACAGGGCCATATTTGAAGTCTATTCTCCTCTCTTATTCCTTCAGCTACTGGTCCCATTCAGTTTCAGCTAAAAATATTATGGGAAATTTTAAAATGTAAAGTATTTTATCATACATATTAAGTAATTCTCAAGTATGTATGGAGTTGTTTAAAAACTCATGCTCAGTGGGCCAGTTTCAGTTCAGTTACAAATGCAAATTATTTGCCAGCCTTACGCATTTAAAGTGTCAGAGAAGTTTCTGCTACGCTACATTGCAGTGTCTGAAATGTCTACCAAGGTGAATCACTCCTTGGGAGAGTTTCTTGAACAGCAGTTTTTAAAAATGAAAAGTTGTCCAAGAAAGGAAACACATAAAACAAATTCACTATAATATGTCATAACTACTTTTCTTCTATAAAAAATAATCTGAGTTAATTTAAAAATATGATGTATATGAGGTAAAAAGGGTATAGTCAAGAATTAAATGCTGGGAAAAGGGTTGTTAATAAAAACTCTGGCCTCTTGGCAACAATAACAAAGTTTAGTATCTCTTGCATTCTTCCTAGGGCTGGAGGTGAACAAGGCTAATATAATATTTTATACTAGACTTAAAAATATTTAGTGTTCCAGAGTGATTTGACAGAAGAATGAAGAAATTTATTTTGAAGCTTGTAGAAAATGCAAAATGAAAAGGGTTGCCAGTGCAGTGGAGTTCAGAATTAAGATACCAAACAAAATCATCATATCAAATTGGATGCTTAATCCAAACCAAATGGGAGGAAATTTGATAACTGATAATATGAACATATTTTACTGGCAAAACAGCACAAAATAATACATGTGTTCACCAAAGACATGAACATTTATTGTGTATAGAGAGCAATCATAATAATGAAATAACAGCCAAACATTCATCGACAATGCTGTTTTTATTAGCTACCCTCCAGTGAGCTCTGACTTATGGCGATTTTGTGAATGGAAGGAAATGTTTCCCAGTCTTGTACCATGTCCATGATAGTTGGTTCGTATATGTCCATTGTATGACTATCGTATCAGTATGTTTTGCTGAGTGTTCCCCTTGTTTTCATTGGTTTTGTACTTTAACAAACATACTCTGCTTTTCGAGTGATTGGTGTTTCTGACAAAGTGTCCAAAGTAAGTGAGCATCTTTGGCATCCTTGCTTCTAAGGGACATTCTGGTAATATTTCTCCTAAGACTGATTTGTTCATTCTTTTGGCAGTCCATTGTATATTCAATATTCTCAAATGAATGAAGACCAATCTACAATAGAAACTCATAAATAAATTATATATATCATATGGAATGTTGCTGTTGTTGTTGTTAGGTGCCATCAAGTCAGTGGAACAACTCATAGCGACCTTATACACAGCAGAATGAAACACTGGACCAACCTCATTAGTATTGTTGCCACGCTTGAGCCCATTGATGCTGCCACTTGGCCAATCCATCTTGCTGGGGGTCTTCTTTTTTTCCTCAGACCCTCCACCTTACCAAATATGATATCCTTCTCCAGGGACTGACCCCTCCTGACAATACCTCTGAAGTAAGAGAAACAAAGTTTGGCCATCTTGGCCTCAAGGAGCACTCTGGTTGCACTTCTTCCAAAACAGATCTGTTGGTTCTATGGGCAGCTCATGGTACTTTCAATAGTCTCATCCAACAAACACCATAATTCAAAGGCATCAACTCTTCTACGGTCTTCCTTATTTAATGTCCAACTTTCACATAAATATGAAGTTATTGAAAATACCACGGCTTGGGTCTGGCACACCTTAGTCCTCAAGCTGACATCTTTGCTCTTCAACACTTTAAAAAGGTCTTGTGCAGCAGATTTGCCTAATGCAATATGTCCTTTGATTTCTTGACTGCTGCTTCTGTGAGTGCTGATAGTTGATCCAAGAAGAATGAAGTCCTTGACATCTTCAATCTTTCCTCCGTTGATAAGAATGTTGTTTATTGGTCCAGTGGTGAGGATTTTTGTTTTCTTGACATTGAGATGCAATCCATACCAAAGGCTGTGCTCTTTGTTCTTCATCAGTAAGTATTTTAAGTCCTCTTCACTTTCAGCAAGCAAGGTTGTATCATCTGCATATCGCAGATTGTTAATGAGTCTTCCTCCAATCCTGATGCCATGCTTTTCTTCATATAAGCCAGCTTCTCAGATTACTTGCTCAGTATACAGGCTGACTAAGTATTTAATCATATGGAATACTACATGGAAAATATTAAATGGAACTATCATGATTGGCAACATTGATGGATGAATCTCAGAAATCTAACACTGGGTGAAAATAAAACTAATCACAGAAGATTATTCATTGCATGATTCCATATATGTAAAGTTCTAGGGGAGACAAAATGAATGTATCCTGTATAAAGTCAAGAGAATGAATGATTACCCTTAGGTGGGACGAAATGTGGGGGGAATGATTAGTGTAACAAATAGTCTGTTTCTTGATCTGGAAGCTAGTTTTATAGGATGTTCCTGTTTCATGATTGGTGTGTTTTTCTATATGAATACTATACTTCAAGATAGTTTTTGAAGAAAAATAATTGGTATGTATTGTGTCTGTATGAATGTGTGGGAATTAAAAGATAATGGAATTTTTCCATGAACTTTTTGAAGCCCCACTTGCCTGTGTATGACTGTGTGTGTGCATGGAAGTATAGATGGAGTTCTGTGGCTCTGTAGGATTAGCGCTAAATAGCTAACCACATGGTTGGTGGTTTGACCTCACCAGTGGCTCCCAGGGAGAAAGATGATATTTTCTGGTCCCACAAAGATTTACATTCTCAGAAACCCTATACAGGGTCTCTATGAGTTGGAACTGATTTGACGGCACTTAAAACAACAAAAACAACAACATGTTTAGATATCACTGAATCAATTCTGATTCATGTAGGCTCCATAGAGTTTTAATGAGTGTGAACATTGAAAACTGATCATCAGGTCTTACTTCTGAGGGGCTTCTGAGTGGATTTGGATCTCCAGCCTTTCATCTAGAAGTCAAGTGTTTGTGATACCCAGCAAGGCTAATTTTATCATATGATTACAATAAAAGGGTTAGAGAAGTTTGAGTTGTATTTATAATTCACTTCTTTTGGGGCCTTTTTGTCCATTCTTTTGGCCAGTACCCCTTAATGTCAGTTGGATTTTCTATATCTTAGATTTAGGTGTTTGAAACAGGGATTTATATGTTTCTGTATCTGTGTTGCTATCTTTCAAAGTATCATGTCTGATTCGATTCTTGTCTCAGAAACCTGGAAACTTCATAGAGAAAGAAGAGGCTTAGGCATTGAGGGTCTTGATTTAGAACAAAAGACCATCCTGATTGTTTCCTTATGATGAAGTGGGTTCATTATGTCATGGATATGAAGAATGAAATAAACATTTTATTTTAGTTGTCATATGAACCATGGGTTTATGCATGCCAGAAACTTTCTGATCTCAGCCTTTAGACCTGCTTAGGCATAAATTGTGTTCATAGAAGAATGGGGAATTAATTATCAAGAAACAGTAGGAATAATAGAAAAGAGAATAAATACCCTTATACAAATGAATCTGATAAAAGATGGCAAAAATCCAGATTACAGTTCCAAGGGGCAATAAAGAATTTTGGGATGATCCTGTTAGCGCTGTATCTAAGGGATTCAGTATGAATGATAAAGCAAGGTACAGATATTCATGCAGATAATAGCAGGAAGATTTGGCCAGATTTTTAAGTGACACTGCATTCTGATAATGCAGAGGTTACACACTTGGATGCTAACTGAAACGGTGGTGTTTCAAAACCATCAGTTACTTTATAGAAAAAAGATGTGTCCATTTTATTCTGTAAAGATTTACAGCTTTGGTAACCCAATAGGACCGTTGTTCTCTGTTCTATAGGGCTGTTACGAGTTAGAATTGACCAAATGACCACGGGTTTTTAAGTGATACAATGAGAAGTATATACATTTCAGTGGTAGGAGAGTCAGGTCAGGGGTTGAGTTTAAAACTGTTTGGTGGAATAAGCTGAAATGGCTAGAAAAATCAGAGTGTGTTTTGTGTGGGAATGGCATGTACAGCCATGAATTGTCCTAGGTAGTGGTGACTAGAAAAGTTGCCTTAACTTCTTGACACTTCAATTACTTATGCGTAATGGAGATAGAGGTTGTTGTAGGAGATCGATGAGATCATGTATGTAAAGTCCTTGACAAAATACCTGCTACAAATTTAGTGTTTTACATTTGTCAGCCATTTGGATTCCTAAGGAACGCTCCAGGCACATAAGGCACTGATACTAGAGTGGCATGAATAATTGAAGACTCCTCCAACTAGGGAGGACAAGTGGCGCTCCGATCGTGTTTGAGTGGTTTACACCAGGCATGAGCTTACAGGTTGAAGATTTTCCGCATCTGCCTCACAGAGGGGCTAGATCAAAAAGGGTGCAACTGTGCAGACACATAATTTGCCTCCATAGTCTTTTAGTTGTCCATTAAATAGTTGTAAATACATGTGTGGTGTTTTTGCCAAAGAGCCCATTCCATTTAGGATGTTGACCAATTTGATAGTTTTTTTTCCTAACAATTAAGTAATGCAACTCCACAAGACTTTTCTCCAGGATTTTATTGACCATGTTAAATTTTGCTCTATTTCAGCATATTAAAAGCATTCCAATTTTTTTTTTTTTATGATTTATTTCTTTCTCTGAAAACCTTCAACAGCATTTGCTCTTTCCAAAGCATACGTTATCTCCAGCTCATTCAATCATTTTCTGGAACTAACTTTTATAAACTCATCTGTTATCTGTCCTTCTTTACCCCCATTTCCTTACTGTGTAAATTCTCATCTTATAATTTATTTAGAAATGAAATATTCTCCTCAGAGCTCTAACCTTTAGGTCAGCAACTAGGCTATTTCAAGCTCATGACCAGTCTATCTTTTGTAGATATGTATGATCACCTTCAAGACCCAGAAATTTATCTTTTCTCCCTCTAATGGGAAAGATGGATCTAGTAAATTAACAAGAATAGTCCCTTCTTTGCTATGGGTGTGTGGCAGTGTACTGGGTCTTTGCCCTTCATAAGTCTCTAAGAGGTTAATCAGCTCTGCATTTAGAAGTGTCTCTCCGATCAGAACAAACATCTAAAGGCTATGAGTCATTGATCCCATCTTACAGCAGAGCAGAACCTTATACAAGGTGCACTGGAATCCCTTCCAATGTGGGCTCAGGAATTTATGTTCCTTGGCATATAAAGGGGAAAGAATCTGATTCACTGTTTCCCCAAAGATTAAGCCATTGTTAACAAACTTGGGATGGGCCAACTTGCCTTCTGCTATGTACAAAAGAAAATTTACCCTCCAGGATATTTATAAAGAGTTATAAAATCCAATCTTCATAATCTTCCCTCAATAAATCAACACTCATATATTTGCATGTTAGTTTGCATAACTTTGTATAATGAAATACATTATTTCTACAAAATCATCCAAAATTCCTAACTCCAAGGAGGTAAAACAATTAATGAGACAATCGTGTTCAGTTTTATTGTGTGGTCAGAGCCACAGTACTGTATGGTGCAACCAAGAGCTCTAGGCCACAGCAGAGTGGGTCTTATGGGCTTGTTTTTCTTCTTATTCCATGAGACTACTACAGGCTTGGCTTTAAAAAGTTTTGCAAGATGAACAGCAGTACTAGTCGCTTTGTCTGGTTCTATACTTATATTCATATTTATATTATTGATGTAGAAATTCTGTCTTCTTCAACTCTTTAATTTCATTACTTATAATTCAACTGTATTCATTTCCAATAGCTATCTCCATAATAAGGATATTTAGATGCCACCTTTTCTGCTTCTTAGATATGTAACTTTTGCAAAGAATACAAATTACCTGCATCTCAGTTTCCATATCAGTCAATTGGAAAAACACCTCATGGAGTTCTTATGAAAATTGAGTATAAAGTATGAGTGAGTGTTTGGCAGGTAGCAGGTACTCAAAAAATGTTCATTTTCTTTCTTCTGTCTCTTACTGTACCCCAGTCAGTCTATGTATTAAAAAGCAACCAATCTGTGTCTAGACCATGCCTTCATGGTTCCAAAACATCTGGTTAGAGAGTGAACATTAATTCAATCATCCAGGTGTTTGGCTTGTACGATGACAGGATCAACCATTCAGAGTCATCTGATGATTGCTGCGTTTTTCCCCCTTTTATCCAGATGTGTGCACATATAGCCTTGGACAAGGAAAACAAAATCATAGGACTTTTTTTTTTTCTTAAGTGATGACTTTTTCTAAAAATTATATTATTTGAAATTCTTTGGTTTGTATGTTTCCTTTGAAACATTAAGGTTATTTCATTTTATCTCTTGATATCTAAGAATTAAAAAATAAGAAAAGAGGAAATAGCTTCATACATGTCCAATTTTCCCCATTTCTACGCAAGAGACTATAGAATAAGAAAAATTAAATAGGAATTCCAGGACATGGGGTTAGACAGCAGAGGAGCTGGTTCAAGATTAAGGTCTCTTGATGTTACGTTGAAAATTTCACTTCACCCTCTGTCTGTCTTCTTTTCGTGAAAGTCACATGTGTTTTTACCCAGATTGCACACATGGCAACTTGTATATACGCATGCATACACAAATAGCACCACTTTTCTTCCTGATAGTCATGTTATTCTGACGCAGTCTTTTCTCAAATACTTTTTGCAACTTTTACTAGTAAGCCAGAGAAAATAAAATAGGTTTCAATGCACTTACATACAGTAATCATGTTCCAACATCTGCCATCCAGGGCATTGCTTAAAGGGATGTCATACTGAGGTCTGTTATCCTGTGAGCAGCTGATGCAATTTTCCTCAGTCACAGAGATGAAGCTTGGATAACAGTTCTGGCTCTGAGAAATCCCCAAGTCACAGAGAAATGATTCCATTGACCTAGCAGCTTTTCACTCCCGATACAACATGTTCTTGAGCAGCTTCCCAAGGGAGAAAATAACGTGAGAGTTTTCAAGAGTGCCGACAGCTTCTCCTCTAATCATCCTGTGTGGATTCTGCAAGCATTCCAAGGCATCCCAGACAATCCCAAGAAAACTTTAGGGACTTGGTGAGGTTTTCTAAACATTTTTTCTGCCTAAAGACATGGAAGATAAATGGATTCACAAAATAATATTGTCATTTGAAAGTGAACACAACTTTTCAATGGTCATTCCAATCATAAAACAATGGTACAGGCTCAATAAATGTGTCCCTGATAAAATCCCAAGTAAGTATTCATTTTGTTTTCTTTGCTACTTTGTATGTTCGTTTGTTTTATTAGAAGGAAAAATCAGAAGAATCAAATATTTGGGGGCTGTTATTAAAAATACTCTGCTTAAACCATGTCTGAAAATGGAAGTGAGTGGCTGGTCTTTGGGGAAGGAAGAAGATTTTTTGTGAGTTGATTTGTGACTAATACCACCAGCTGCATAGTAGTCTAGAGAAAAGGGGTTGCCAAGAGCCAGAGGTGACAGAGGGTGATTGTGCCGTAGTGTTGGTGGCATCCTCAGCTACCAAGACAGAAACCTGGCAGCCGTGATTTAGTTGCAGTCAAAACAGTTGTGTGCTGAAGCCAACTTGTAAGAGGCAATTGTTCAAATTTTAGGAATTTTGAGAGCGAGCTGATGTTATTTTGTGAATCAGTTGATGTTATTATAAGCTAGTGGATGTTATGTTGATAGATTAAAATGGGTCGCCAGAGGAGAATTGACATTATAGGAATCAGTAGATATCACAAATCAAGGTTTTTGTTTCCTAGAAAGATGCTTGTTAACCACTTAACCAAATCATCCTTGAGTCAAGGAGACCTGACTTCAAGTCCCACTTCTGCCACCTATGATATATGACCTTGTAGAGACACCAGAACTCTCAGAACCATAGTGCCTGGGTTTGTAACTTAGGAATGCCAATGCTCACTTCATAATGTTGTTGTTGTTGTTGTTGTTAAGTGCTGTCGAGTCGGTTCCGACCCATAGCGACCCTGTACAGGGTTTCCGAGGCTGTAAATCTTTACGGGAGCAGAACGCCTCATCTTTCTCCCGCGGAGCGGCTGGTAGTTTCGAACTGCTGGCCTTAAGGTTCGCAGCCCTATTCGTAACCGTGGTTTAAATCAGGCATTAGTGTTCAAAAGGTAGATTAATCATGTGCTAAATATTGATAGATTACATGTTCTATACTAAGAACTTTGATTGACCTGCTGTTAGAGATCTCATGAGTGGATGAGAAACACAGAAAGATCAAACACAAATTATAAAATATTATTGTTAGGATAAAGGAGCTCTGGTAGCGTAATGGTTGCGAATCGGGCTGCGAACCGCAATGTCAGCATTTCGAAACTACCAGCTGCTATGCGGGAGAAAGAGGAGGCTTTCTGCTCCCGTAAAGATTTACAGCCTCGGAAACCCTGTTCAGGGTCGCTATGGGTCGGAACCAACTTGACGGCACTTAACAACAACAACAACAATTGTTAGGATAAAGCAAGAGACCACAAGGTCAGTTTGAATCACAAGGTCAGTGGTTCAAGCTGACCAGGCGCTCCTTGGAAATCCTATACAGGGTTGCTATGAGCTGGAACCAATTAAACAACATACTATATTATGGAGTCCTGGTGTGGCACTGTGGGCTAATGTACTGGACTGCAAAGTTGTTTTGGACCACAAGGTCAAAGGTTCAAGCTCACCATCTGCTCCTTAGAAATCCTATACAGGGTCACTACGGGACAGAACCAGCTCAACAGCACTTACAGCAACAACAACAACAAATCGTTGAGTTGTGACTCATAGTGGTCCAGCATGGTTTCCACTTAGCAGCTGGTAGGTTTGAACGGCCGCCCTTGTAGTTAGCAATCCAGTGCTTATCCTATAGCACTACACCAGGACTCCATAATCTAGTATATTGTTGTAAAGTGCCGTCGTATCAGTTCTAACTCATAGCAGCAACCCTGTATAGGATTTCCAAGGAGCACCTGGTCAGCTTGAACCACTGACCTTGTGGTTCAAACTGACCTTGTGGTCTAGTGTTTTATTCTACAGCACCATCCCAGGACTGCTAATATAACATAGAAAGTACTACAGTATGAGACACAAAAGGACAAGGTTGGAATAGAGGTGAAGGAATGATCACTGTTAATATTCCTTTAAAAGAGGTGTGATTTGTCCATGATGGGCCAAGCATAGTTGTCCAGCCATTTCTTAACATGCTGAATCTTGGATCCTTTCAGATTTTCAAATGTCGAGGAACATCACTCCTGAGAATATGTGGAAAGTAGGGCAATACTTTTGAGTTCATAAAAGATCTATTTGTAGATTGTGAAAACAGAAGCAGAGCTCTCTACCTCCAAGTGCAATCTTCACTGGCTTCCAGTCTACAGTTATAATTGATGCTTTGGGATCTAAAAGATTGTGATTTGCTTTCATTGTCTTCTAAAAGGCAGTGATTTCTAACTGGCTCATATCTTGCTTCATTATTATTGCAAATCAGCCCATTTTGAATTTGTTGCCAAATACAACTAAATCATCATGTCCCCATAGAAATGTACATATGTGCATATTTATTGAAAATATATTTTCTTATAATCATACTATATACTGGTAGCAGAGTGACTCTATAGGATAAGCACTGGACTTGGAACCACAAGGTCATTGATTGGAGCTCACCAGTCACCCTCCAGGAGAAAGATGAGACTTTCTGCTCCCACAAAGATTTACAACCTCAGAAACCCTGTGCAGACTCAGTGAGTTGATTCCAACTCGTAACAACTCTATAGGATAGAGGATTGAGTGCTCCACAGGGCTTCCAAGGCTGTACATCTTTATAGAAACAGTTTATAGCTTTCTTTCACAAAGCAGCTAGGGGGTTTGAACTGTCAACCTTTCCTTTAACAGCCCAATGCTTGACCCACTGTGCCACCATGGTTCTTTATACACTCATATACCAATATATGAATCCTGGTGGTGTGCTCTAGGATAAGTACTAGACTGCTAAGCACAAGGTCAGCAGTTCAAACACACCAGCCGTTCTCAGAAATCCTATACAGGGAACTGACTTGTTTGACAGCACACAACAACAACATAGCAATATAGGAACCCTATTGTGGCGCTATAGGATAAGCACTGAATTGCTAACTGAATTCACTACAAATCCGTCAGCTACTCTCAGAATCCCTTTAAAGGGCTGTTTGTGAGTGGGAACTGACTGATGATGGCACTTGGCAACAATGGCAATTATACATGTCACATGGAATATGTTATATTATTAAATGATATGTAATATATTTAAATAAGCTGATTGCATTCGTGTTAAGGAGTCCTGGTGTGGTGCTGTAGGATAAGCACTGGACTGCTAACCATATGGTCAGTGGTTCAAACCCATCAGCTGCTCCTCAGAAACCCTACAAAGGGTTACTCTGTCAGAAGCTACTAAACTGCATTTACCTTAACAACAGCAACTTTCATTTTGAACTAGCCTACAGCTTACCCTTTTATTTCAGACTTGCCTTCCTCCTCTTAGTGAAACGAATGTTTTATGTCAGTTAAACGATAAGAGTGAAAAGCATTTATAACAAGATATATGTTGGCAAAGTCCTTTCTCTTCCTTCCCACACTACCCAAGAGCGCTTTGAAGTAAGACCATTTTTCATATCTATTTTTAAATGAGTAAACTCAATCACAGGGAGGTAATGATTTCAGAACTACCCAGAGTCCCCCAAAGTCAGCTACATTTAGACTTAGATATCTGTGAACTAATCCAGTTGATGATCTTTAGTGAGTCCCTTAAGGCTTTTAGAGATGTCCTTTGCTTATACTTTAAGTGTCAGGGTTCCCTTACAGATTCTCCACACTACCTCTTAGTTCTCATATCTGTGTGGTTGATAGAATAGAAAAAGGCCAATATATAAATGTAAAACAAAGGACAGTTTGTTTGTTTTTTAACCTTACACAGGACTTAAAAGACAAAGGGAGAACTTTCTGAAAGTTACTTCATCAGAAAAGGGACAGTCCCCTTTCCCCTACCAATCCCCACATGGTTTGACTGTAAGACGGGGAAGCAACAGCACATGGAGACGGTGACTTGAAGGATCTCTTTCTGTGAGCAAAGATGGCAGACCCTGTAGACTTTACTGCTAACATGAGGAGACTCCTCTCCTAAGAGATTTTCTAAATGCTCCTCTCCGAAGCACAGCCCCATGAGGTTAAAAGCATGCCTCTCCAGTTTGGTTGAATGGCATTTATGGTTAGTAATAAACTCATTCATATTCTTAATGATCTCCTTTAGATTCTTACCAACAACTTACAAGGTACAAAGGAAAAAGATGGTAACTCTCACTTTAAAGTTGAAAAACCTGAAATTCAGAGAAACATAAGTATTTGCCCAATGGGTGGAGTTGGCTTTCAGATGAATGGTCTTTGATTCTCAGTCAAGTAGTCTTTCCATGGAACCAAAAGTAAATGGCCTTTAGACTGTTCAAGTGGATAGAAAACGAAAGAATCCAAGCCATGCCCGAAGGCACCGTGGCACACATTGGGTTTCAGTGTTTATTGTTGTCGTTATTAGGTCAATTCTGATTCGTGCTGACCCATGTGACACAGCAAAACAGACCCACATGGTTTTCTTAGCTTTAATTTTGATAGACGCAGATCAAGACCTCTTTCTTCCCTGGAACTGTTTCCAATCACTAACCTTTCAATTCACATCTGACCATTTAACCATTTGTGCCACTGGGCCCTCCCCTTTTTTTTTTTTTAATGTTAAGTGCTGTTGAGTCAGTTCTGGCTCACAGTGACACTGTTTAGGGTTTCTGAGGAGCAAGTGGTCGGTTTGAACTACTAACTTTGCAATTTGCAGCCCAATACGTATCCTACATCAGGGTCCTTTTTAACACTGTTGTTGTTGTTAAATGCCATCAAGTCGGTTCTGACTCATAGTAGACCTGTATAGGATTTCTGAGGAGCTGCTCGTGGATTTGAACTGCCACCTTGAAGTTCAAATTGACCTTCTAGTCCAGTGCTTATCTTATAGAGCCACACCAGGACTTCGCTTTTAACACTAGGAGTAAGAAAACTTGAACCCAGGGAGACTGGGAATGGTTGTAATTTCCTGTCTGAGATTTGGAGTCTCAGCTTTTCAGGAGCTCGCTAAAGTAGCAAAAGGAGCCTTCTGTCATGCTTATTTCCAAATAGGAAAAACTTAAAAAAAAAGAACCAGAATAAAAAAACAAACAAAAACCAATATGCACATTATTATTCAAGCAACTGAGAACAGAAAGAGGAGAAACAAATTTGTTATGCCCTTAGTTGAGTAGGTGGGTCATGATCAATGGCCTTTGAATTTGAGCACACATGAAGTAAGTGATTGAATTATATCATTTGAAAATGGAATCTGAGAATTTTGTTCAAGGTATGTTATTGTTCGTTGTCAAGTCAGCTCCAACCCATGTGAACCCCATGTGTATACAAGGAAAGGTGCTCTGGCTTTCCCACCATTGTCCTGATTGGTGGTACATCATTGTTAAAGACATTGAGTGTTCTCAATGCCTTCCAATTTAGGAAGCCCATCTTCCCGCACTACATCAGAAAATGTTGTTTTGATTCATAGAGTTTTCATTGGCTAAATTTTGAATGAGATCACTAGACCTTTCTCTCTATTTTGTCAAAGTCTGAGCATTCTGTTTAATTGTTTCCATCCTGGATGACCCTGAAATCCCAACGGTATAAATTCCAATGGTATAACATCCTGGATGACCCTGAAATCCCAATGGTATAACTTCCAATGGTATAACATCCTGGATGACCCTGAAATCCCAATGGTATAACTTCCAGCAACACACAAGCTGCCACAGAAAGACCAAATGATGGGCAGGTAGTGGTGTACAATGTGAGTATGTGTAGATGTGAATATGTGGTGCACAGTGAATATACTCAGTGAGGCAAGCCAGCTTTGCAAACATAGAAAAAGGCTAGATAGTGACCCACAGGAAAGGTGTCTCCAATTGCTGGAAGCATGAGTATTGGCTCAAGAAGGAGACAGGCTTTCTCATTACAGAAAAGATGGTTGGAACCCTGAGTTTTTCTCTCATAAACAGCAACTTGAACCCTATGAGGGAGTGATACCTTCTTTATACTGGTTCACATGATACCTTGCTTTCCAAGTGAGGTGGTCAGGTAGGCAGTCCTTCTTGTGGGTTTTAAGTGCAAACCTTCCTTTGCCCTTTATGCATGTAGCCTCACAAATGGGTCATCATTTCCATACTCTTCCAAAATATTTTGTTTGCCATCTCTCTCTCTTTCCCCTGTTGTTTTGAGTAAGATCCAAAACTTCCTCCCTAGTTTCCTTGGCTGCTCTTTGTACTTATTTCAAACCACAGGCCTAAATTTAAAACATGACCCAGGAAAGGGAACTAACTGGTGGTAATGAGTATGATTTCATTGTTGCACTGGGTGCAATTACCTTTAGCCAATCCTTTAACCTTGTGTACAGGTAGAGAGACATTGTCTAAAAATCTGGAGTCAGAGACTTGAAATTGGTTTGCCTTCATCCTTTTCTAACCTATCAATCCAAAACAGTCAGACTAATTTGCCTAAATAACATCTTTTATCCTAATACTTCTCTGATTCTAAGCCTGAACTTTTGAGTGTCTCCATGTCCCTTACTTTTGTCTCTTAGATAAAAGCATAACTTTTAATATGCATTTTTGATACCTCCAATGTCTGCCCTCAGCTTACCTTTTGCAGCCTTTTAGTCCAGTCTTTCATCATGAACCAGCCTGGCCTACTTACTGTTTCCATAGATTTTTCTCTCACATAGTTCCTTTTACCCCTTGGCTTGCTCGGATTCATTTACTATTAGGAATAGCCTCCTTATTCTTGCCAACTTATCTGATGTCTTCTGATCTTTGTTCAAGACTAGCTGAATACCCTTCTCCTTGGAGCCTTTTTGAACTTTTCCAGACCACAACATTGTTCTTCTGTTTTCAGAATTTGAGAATGTCTATTCTACTCATATGACATCTCCTAGTCTGGTCTATATCATTTTGGAACCTTTTATAATTGCTTTTACAGAACTATGCTTTATTATTATACCCGCATGATAAACATTATAAGAAACCACCCAATAGACAGCATGGTCCAATTTACTGTGTGTGTGTGTTATTAGAGACATGGTTCAGTACATTTCACTGTGTACTTTTCATGTGGGCCCATGGGAAAAATATCTCTCAGACCCCAAAACCAAGACTAGCTGGACTTCCCTTGAGCTGTTGGTTTGTTTTTATCTTGTGGTCATTATGAGTCATGTCTCCCTCTTTTTGTAGGATTAGAGCCAGCATTGCAGCCCATTGCAAGTAATAAGACTTAATGGTGTGCATTTGGAGGCTGCTAACCTAACTCTGGAGATCTGGTGTGGGGCTGGAGGATAAACTGTTCGAATCTGGTGAGTATACACACACGCACATTCAGGAAGGGGCTTCAAAAATATGTCGATAGATGGAAATTAAACATAATGGAATTTTTTCTTGAACTTAAAGAAAACTGCCCTCCTATGTAGTGTGTGTGTATGTGTGTGCATCCTGGTGTGACACAGTAAGATAAGCAGTAGATCACAAGGTTGATTTGAACCGCAAGATGGTGGTTCAAACCCACCAGCTGCTCTTCAAATACCGTGTACAATGTTGCTGTGAGTCGGAACCAACTCACTGGCACTTAACAATATCTATATCTAGCTAGGTAGCTATTCGACTCATAGTGACCTTGTACAGGAATTCCAAGGAGCAGCTGGTGGACTTAAACCACCAACCCTGTGGTTCACAGTTCAGTACTTAATGTGACAGTACCACATATATACACGAGTGTAGGGTGGTGCTGTCAGATAGGGTTATTATTGTTAAATGTCGAGTCAGTTCTGACACATAGTGACCTTGTGTAGGGTTTCTGAGGAGTGGCTGGTGAGTTTGAACTGCTGACCTTGCACTTAGCAGCACTATTGGAGGGTTAACCACAAGGTTGGCAGTTTAAACCCACCAGTCACTTCTTGGAAATCCTGTATATGGTCACTATGCATTTGAACCAATTCAATGGCACTTAGCAACAATATCTATATCTGTATACCTATAATGTATATATATATAACATACTTCCTCCAATACAGATTTGTTTGTTCTTCTGGCAGTCCATAATACTTTTAATATTCTTCTTCAACACGTTAACTCAAATGCACCAATTCTGCCAGTATAAATATTGGAGTCTTGGTGTGGCATTATAGGATAAGCACTGGACTGCTAACTGAAAGGATGGCTGTTCAAACCTACTAATTGCTTCTCAGAAACCCTATACAGTGTCACCATGGTCAGAGCCAGCCAAATCAATGACATGTAACAGCAACATACATACATATATATGTTGTTAAGTGCCATCGTGTTGGTTCAGACCCATAGCAACCCTGTATAGGATTTCTGAGGAGTGACTGGTGAGCTTGCAACCTTGAAGTTCCAACGGGCTTTGTAGTCCAGTGTATGATATATATATATAATAAATTCTACAGCCAGAGTGCACATAATTTTTGATTCAGCCTCATGTGTTTGTGTGTATACGTGTGTGTATATCACACACACATGAGGGTGAGTCAAACATTATCTGCACTCTGGCTGTAGAATTTATTTTAATCAACTTTTCAAAAAGACAAATACATCATTTTTCTATATCATCTCCTTGCTTTTTAATACACTATATCCATCTATCAACATCTTTTATATTTCCTTAATTTAAAAATGTGTTTGGTTGAGTTGTGGGTCATGAATGCACCACTGTCTTTGCTTCATCAGAAGTGAATCTTCATCCTCAAAGGGCTGTTGTCAGGAGACCAAAGAAGTGAA
>NW_006408583.1:14195603-14225354 GCF_000296735.1 Chrysochloris asiatica
TAATCCAAAGTTTATGCTTCAGCTCTTCAGTGAGCATCTCACTGTAATAAGCACTGTTGATTATTGAGCCTTTTTCCTGATAGTGTTCCAATACTGGCCCTTGAGAATCCCAGAAAACTGCAAGCATTGATTTTCCATTTGATGGTTGACTTTTGAACATTTTCTTGTTTGGCAACATTCCATACACTACTGTTTACTCTCAGGCTTGTAGTGATGAATCCATGTCTCCTCACAAGTAATGATTTTTAAAGAAACTTTTACCTTCCTTCAAGTATCCATCCAGATTTTGTTTGCAGATGTCTACATTCACACATAGTGACCTCAAATGGAAAGCTCTGATAAGACAACGCAGCCAGCACAAGTTTTAATAGAGCAAGAATAAGGGTAATTTTTTACTTTTGTCTGTGTATGTGTGTGTACATTGTTGTTAAGTGCCGTTGTCTTGGTTCTGTACAGAACTGCTGAGGAATTTTTGTGCTCTTCTAATTTAAACCAAAAGGAGCTCTGGTAGTATAGTGGTTACGAAGAGGGTTGCTAACCTTAGGGTCAGCAGTTCAAAACTACCAGCTGTTCCTCGGGAGAAAGATGAGGTTTTCTGCTCCCGTAAAGATTTCCAGCCTCAGAAACCTTGTACAGGGTCACTATGAGTTGGAACTGACTTCACAGCACATAACAACAACAATAACAATACAAACACATCAAAACAGCAGTTTTGTCCTTCTCGAGGGATTCAACTTGTGTTCCTTTCAGATATTCTTTGAGTTTGAGGAATGAAAATAAAAATTCTGAAGATACAAGATCAAGGCTGGAAGGTGGATGTAGTAAGGCTTCTCAGTGAAATTCTCATAGTACAACCCTTGCGACCCTCAAATGTTGTCCTGAGAAACAACAGTTTTCCTAACCTTTTTGTCACCAACCAATGCCTTTTCCAATTTTCTTAAAACTTGGTAATAATAAGCCATTGTGACCATCCTTCCTTGGAGAAAATCTATCAAGGTTACCCTTTGGAATCCCAATAAATAGTTGCCATAGGTTTATTTTTGTTTTTATGTTTTTATCATGAATTGAGTGATAATTTACATTGGAGAACATCTGTTTTACCCACTGTTTTATTGCAATGATTACAATCTCCTAGCATTATCATTCAACAGTATTTGCTTCTATTCTCTCTGGGTTTTTGTTTTCTGTTTTTTTTGGGGAGAGGGATGTACACAAAAACACTCAGGAATATATAATAATTTAAACAACCAAAGGGTACATTCTGCAAGCCTGCCTCCTGGTCACCAGCACTCAATCTTTCTCTTTCCATGAGTCTACAGTCCTCAGCCTCTCTCTCTCTCCATGCCTTCATTTCTGCCTCCATCTCTGGCTAGGCAGCTTCTCTGACTAGGATGCTGCATTCCGTTCATGCTCTTCTCCCTTGATGGCCCTAGGGTCCTCTGTTTCTGGATTGTAAGATTAACTACCCCCATTTTTGTTACAAAACTTCTACCTTTACAGTTGTGACAGTTGCAATTAGTCATGATAACAATTACTCACTATTGACTCATAAGAATCGTATCTCCATCTCTTTTCAACAGACCCAACTAGACAAGATGAAAACTATTCAGTGGGGACTCTACCTTCCCCCACACACTCTTAAACTGAACTCCCTCTGGAAAACTTGTAATCCAGTCACTTTGTGCCTTTATGGCCCCCTCATTTTAGGTAGCTAATGTCTAAGTTGCCTGTCCGTATCTACACTGTGAGGAGTCCTGGTGGGGTTGTTGTTGTTAAGTGCCATCGAGTTGGTTCCGACACATAGCGACCCTGCATAGGGTTTCCAAGGAGCGACTGGTGAGCTTGAACCCCCGAGCTTGTAGATCAAACAGCTTTGCAGTCTGGCACATTAACTTACAGTGCCACATCAGGACTCCCCTGGTGGGGTGCTGTGGGTTAATATGCCAGACTGCAAAGCCATTTGAACTGCAAGATTGGTGGTTCAAACTTACCAGCTGGTCCTCGGAAACCCTACATGGGATCACTATGGGTCGGAACCAACTCGACAGCAGTTAACAACAACAACATCTACCTTGGATAGGGGACAGGCTTGCTAATTGATGTGGAGACTCCTTCCCTCTCAGTTGGTATTTTGAGCTACTACATCCATAAGTATAAGTCAAGTTCATCAATTTGAAGCAATTTACACTTGTTTCCTTTATCAAAAAGTGTTTTGGTTTTTTTAATCTTCCTCTAAGTTGCCATAATCTTTTGAGCTCACCTCTCTGACTTGAATTTAACTAGCCAACAGATCCCCTCAGAAGCCCATTTTGATTGGACCTTGCTCTCTGAATCATATTGGTAAATGCCAGACTCTTGCCTGGTTAGGATTCATTCCATAAAATTGCCTTAATTGTCTTTGATCTGGCTTAAAAAGCTAAAGGAAAGGTCAGCCCTTTGAGCTAGATGATCTTCTCACAACACTTTTGGCACTTCTTCAGCTGAAAGCTTGCTGAGGTCAAAATGTTCACATAAATTGAAAATGCAGGGCCATGTGAGTTCCCAGCGTCAGTAGCTATTGCATCAACAGTAATTCTGCAGCCTTCTTGCACCAGTTTCTGGACTTCAGCCACAGTTTCTTCACTCATCAAGGGTTACAATCCTTCCTTTCTTGGCTCATCTTTGAGATTTTCCTGATTTTCTTTGAAATAGTTTTTCTATCTAAAAACTGCTGATTTATATGGAGAAGCATTTCCATAAAGCTTCAATGATTTGAAAAGGTGTCCACTTGAGTTTTGCTAAAAAATTTATATTAGCCTTGACTTCAAAATTATTTTCTTCCCATGGCACAAAAAAAATATCCTTTTTTTGAAGGCACCCTACCTAGACAAAGACAAATGCAAGAGAAGAATCTTGGTGTGGTGCTGCAGGATAAGCATTGGACTGATAACCATAAGGTTGGTGGTTCAAACCCACCACTCCTTAGAAACCCTATACAGGGTCATTATGAGTCAGATTCAACTCTCAGACACTTAATTTAATAATACTTGTCCGCAGCCATCCACTGATTGTAGAGACATGTTTAAACATGTTTTGTTTTGAATAAACTAGGACCGGAGGAGGAATATTTTTTTTACTTACCCTCTTGTTTACCTCCCCTGCTTGTCTGTCAGTTTGTCATACTATGGTGGCTTGACGATATCATAATATCCCATGCAAACAAAATTTTGCTCAAGGTAATTTTTAAAAGGCTGCAACCATACATTTACAGAGAACTTTCAAAGGTTCAAGCAGGATTCAGAAGAGGACGTGGAATGAGTGAAATCATTGCTGGCATCAGATACATCTTGACTGAAAGCAAAGAATACCAGAAAGATGTTTATCTGTGCTTTAATGACTATGCAGAGGCCTTCAAATGCGTGTATCATAAAAAACTATGGACAACATTATGGAGAATGATTACTCTGGAACACTAAATGTGCTCATAAGGAACCTATACATGGATCAAGAGGAAGCTGTTCGAACAGAACAAGGGAACAGTGAATAGTTTGAAATTAGGAAAGGTGCATAAGAGTTGTATTCTTTCACCATACTTATTCAATCTGTTTGTTGAACAAATAATCGGAGAAACTGGAGTATATGAAGAAAAATGTGGCATCAGGATAGGAGAAAGAATCATTAACAACCTGTGATATGCAGAGGTTAACAATCTTGCTTGCTGAAAGCAAAGAGGATTTAAAATATTTACTAATGAAGATCAAAGACAACAACCTTTAGTATGAGTTGCACCTCAATGTAAAGAAAACAAAAATCCTCACTACTGAATCAATGAGTAGCATCGTGATAAATGGGGAAAATATCGACGTTGTTGAAGACGTCATTTTGCTCAGATTAACCATCAACACTCATAGAAGCAGCAATCAAGAAATCTAATGAAGTATAGGCAAATCTGCTCCACAAGACCTCTTTAAAGTGCTGAAGAGCAAAGATGTCACTTTGAGGACTAAGGTGCATCTCACAAAAACCATGGTATTTACAATAACCTCATATACATGTGAAAGTTGAACAGTGAATAAGAAAGACAATAGATGAATTGATGCATTGGAGCTATGGTGTTGAAAGAGAATATTACCATGGATTGTGACAAGAACAATCCAACCTGTGTTGGAAGAAGCACAGCCAGAATGCTTCATGGCAGCCAGGATGGCCAAGGCTTTGTCTCTTATACTTTGGACATATTTTCAGGAGGATCAGTCTTTGGAGAAGGATATCATCTTTGGTAAAATGGAGGGTCTAAGAAAAAGAGGAGGACCCCCAGTGAGATGGATTGGCACAATGGCAGCATCAATGGGCTCAAATGTAGCAACAATTGTGAGGTTGGCACAGGATCAGGCAGTGTTTCGTTCTGTTATTCATAGAGTCACTATGAGGCGGTGCCATCTCCATGGCACCTTACAACAACAACTGCCTCTTAGTTTAAGATACAAAACATTTCCAGAATCCCATAAGACACCACTTTATTTCCTTAATAATCTATCATAATTAATGCAATTAACTCTTGTATTATGCATTTTTATCAGCATCCTCCCCTCACATATTAAAATAAAAAATGGCATAGTGTGCTTACAAAAGTACTTTATCAGGAAAGGGCACAATTGCCAAAAAAAGTACAACACTCATGTTATTTGCCTAAAAATACAGCAACTTTCTGTATATCTTTGATCTATACCTATTTTGGAAATTGAGCCTAAAGACTCCATGTATTTGAACCCCCAAAAAAGTCTAACTTAGAGTACTGGACATACTAGGTATGTTGCTGACTGAAGGAAGGGATTTCTTTCTTGTGAGTGACCAACCAGCCAACTATCAAATAACCAGTTGGCACTGATTCAATTCTATCCATGGCAGTCTCGTGTACAATGGAGTAGAACTGTACTCTATGGGTTTTCAATGTTAACTTTTTGGAAGTAGATTTCCAGGCATTTCTTCTAAGGGGCGCCTGGGTAGATTCCAACCTCCAACCTTTTGATTATTAGTCACAAATGTTAACCATTCACACCATCCAGAGACTCTGCTTCTAATTAGGCCAGTGTCCATGCGAAGCACCTTAGAGGAGTCCTCAGGTAGAGTACAATCTGTCTGTTCTAATTGTCCCTGGGTCTCTAGTACATTGTAGATCCTAACTATATATCTGTTGATTTATCAGCTGAAGCCTATTTATATCCATTATTCTGTCACTTTGATGGAGCATTAGTAGCTTTATTAATGTTGGAAATAAAACTGGGGAATTTTCATAATACTGCTGGGCATAGTTTATTTGTTCCCTCTCTGACTTCTAAATAGAGAAAAAACTGGAATACCTCACAAAGTATTTTTCAATGAGAATTAATAAACTCTGTTTCAATGACAAATTCTCCCACTCCAGGATTCTGTGTGATTTGTCTTTGAATCTTGACCTTATGGGGAAATCTATGGAGAAAAGTGTTGTACTGGAGGAAGAATGTTCAGCTGGCAGCCCAAGGTTCCATCAGCTAATTCTCTTCTATTTAACTTTATTGTCTTGCTAAAAAGAAATCTGTGAAGGGGATGCAAAGACTTTCCCTCATTGTGCCTAAAGACTGCTTATTCCTGGACACTATGAGGAGAATAGTCTTGATTGAGAATTTATTTTAGAGTGACTGTTTCCATAGCATGTGAATGAGGAACAAAAGGCACACATTATTAGCAATAATGGAAATAGACAATACAGATTCTGAAGAATGATTTTAATTTATTTTAGTTTTCACTCTCTGGACCATCTGGTAAAGAATCTGGTTCCAGAGAAGAAATTGGATGGCAAGGAGGTTGAGAAAGTCATTCTAATGGAAAACTAGGCCAACGGAAAGAAAATAAACAATGTAAGAAGAAGACCAGTAGATGTGTTTTGAATAGTGAAGGTTGGCCTGGATTTGTTACTCACTTCTTGTTTGATTTTGGGGAATTCACATAATAATTTTTAAATATATATTTACATGTAATACTTATCTTCTTTCAGAAAGCTTCCAAACATCAGTGGTATGCTTTTGCTTCTTGATTTAAATTTTATTCCTGTAAATTCAATGTCTTTTAAGTTTTAATTCTATAAGTACTACACTTGGGAGAGCCTCAGTTGCAAATTAATGGATTATACAATAATCCTTTTGGTCCCTTCTGGCTTGAAAAAAGAGAAATATCTGATTCTGTGTTCTGTATTTATTTCTTTGAGGATATAAAGATCACACAATTGATAACATTGCAGTTTATTTTCACAACTTTTTTTTTATCCTTAAAATAAACTGACTTTCTTTTATTTGTGGAAAGGAATCAAGGAAGTTAGTAATATGATCTAGCTTGTGGTGAAATTCTTGCAGCAGATAGGTTCATAGTAGGTTCGATTCTCATTGGATGATCTTAATCGAGAATTCTTTTCCTGTAGGCAAAACATTTGTTGGTGGACAGTTGGAGCAAAGGACAGCATGTTGTAGTAAGTGTCCTAAAAGGTGTTGTTGTTGCCAAATACAGTCAAGTCAGCTCCAACTCATAGTAACCCTGTATAGAGTTTCCAAGACTTTAAATCTTCTAGGGATCACAAAGTCTGATCAGTCTCCCATGAACCAGTGACCTTGACCTTGTGGTTCAAAGTCCAATGCTTATTGTCTGGAGCCACTGCACTCACAAAAGGAGGTGCTATTTGTATGTTTTAAGCCCAGTACAATATAGCAATCATAGCAAAAGGAATTTTATGTTTTTATTGGGGAAAACAGTAATTAGCTTAGATGGGAGATTCGGATGTTTGCTTCTAATTCTTAGTTTGTCAAATAGCGTGGCTAATATTTTTTAGTGTAAGATATCTTGCTTTCTGCTATGAATCTGTTTTAAAAATTAAAAGATGGCTGGAAAATGGCAGTATTAGCAACATTGGACTATAGAAGGTTTGGAGGTTAGCATTATGTATTTACATGTAGTATTTATCTTCTTTCAGAAAGCCTCCAAACGTCAATGGTATTCTTTTGATCCTTGATTTAAATTTTATTCCTGTAAATTCAATGGTTTTTAAGTTTTAATTCTATAAGTGCTACACTTGGGAGAGCAAAAAAAAAAAGGGATGAAACTAACATTTATTGAGTGACCATTAAGGACCAAGAAATGAGCTAAAGCTATTACATATTGTTGTTGTTCAGTGCTATTGAGTCAGTTGCAACTCATAAAGACTCTGTTTAGAGTTTCCAAGTAGCCAAGGAGTGACTGGTGCATTGAACTGTTGACCTTGTGTTGAAGAATGACCTTAGGGTCCAATGCTTTATCCCGCAGTGCCACACCAGGGCTCCCTTTACATATTAAGGGCCAGAAAATGAACTAAACCCTTTATTTGACTCAGGAAACAAGCCTGGGAGGTGTTGGTGGTGGTGTTGTGTCCTCTGAATCTTGCAGGTTGTTAATGAGTCTTCCTCCAATTCTGATGCCACATTATTCTTCTAATAATCCAGTTTTTCAGATTATTTGCTCAGCATTCTGATTAAGTAAGTATGGTGAAAGGATACAAACGTGATGCACTCCTTTCTTGATTTGCAACCATTCAGTGTTCTCTTGTTCTCTTTGAATGACTAACTCTTGGTCTATGTACAGGTTCCTCATGAGCACAATTAAGTATTTCTGAATACTCATTCTCTGCATTATTATCCATAGTCTGTTATGAGTTTTCTAGAAGTGTGGTGGGAAGGATAGAAAGTAAACAAGTTAGTCTACAAGATAAACATATTGCCAAAAATCATGGAAAACCCTGTAAATAATGCATAATAAGGAATTGTGACTGAAAATGAGGGATATGATCTGGGATCTATGATCAGAGAATGCTTCTTTGAAGAGGTAAGACCTGAGGAGGAGAATTGGCCAATATATACTAGCTACAATGGAGTGATTTTGGCAGACAACAGAGGCAAAGACCAATTGAAAAGAGAAGTACACAATGGGGTTTATGCAAAGATCGCAAAAAGTGTATTTAAGTCACAGAAAGGAAGCCTAGTGGCAAAACTACTCTAAGTGAGAAGAAGAAAATGGCGCCTGTCAGGGGACATTGACTCAGACAGGTAAGCAACTACCCCTTCTTCTGAGCAGCTAGTAAGTGACGTAGTTAAAAATGGAAGGCAACCTGCTTAACCTCCCTGCCATTTCACGTGGCAGGGGAGGAGTATATGGAAGCTAGTTTTATTTATTCTTTATTTTAAGATTTGTTTTATCATTTTATGCTTGAAAAGCACAACCTCGTTCTCTGCAAACCTCTTTAGCTCTTTGGAGGTGTAGTCATGTGCTGTTATTGTTAGTTGCAGGGCAATTGTTTCTGACTCACGGCCACCCCATGTGAGCAGAGTAGAATTGCTCCATAGGATTTTCCAAGTTGAATGTTCTTAAACTGCCAAGCTTTTGGTTAGTAATCCAGCACTTAACCATATGCACCATCCAGGGAGTTCTGACCATGGGTTAGAGACAACGGTCACATAATAAGTACTCTAGAGTCCTGAAGATTGTTCCACTTGTTGAGTGACTTTGTTGCTGGTGTCCTAGTGTGTTTCACTATTGTAAGAACGGATATTTCTAGCTGTAAGTCTACATTGACTAGCAGGTAAAGCAGGAGTCTTTCTCAGAAAAAAACTTATGTCTGATATGCAGATAAGAGGAGACCTTGTGTGGGTTTCTCAACTCAAGTAACCAAAATCCTGATGACAGCTAAGAGTTGATGTCACCTGAATTTTTATTGTCTGTCTGTGTATTGTATAAAATGGAAGGGTTACCTGGAAGTTAGTGGCTTCACTTTTGAAATAATCTCTATTCTTCTTCAGTGGTGATGGTGGTGGTTGTGTTTGTCCTGGAGTTGATTTTGACTTATAGTGACCATGTAGAGAGTTTCCAAGGCTGTAAAATTTCATCTTTCTCCTGTGGAGCAGCTGGTAGATTTGAACTGCTGACCTTGTGGTTAGTAGTTCAACTCGTAACCCATTATGCTACCAGGACTCCTTAAACTCCTTAAGGAGTTTTAAGCACAAACTTATCTAGTGAGAATGGTTCTGTTGTTAACCCCAGTTCCTCCTTACTTGGGAGCGGGTGCAATCCCAAGCCAAGAAAAGCAAAAGGAAATGCCTCTTTCCTGGTCCTGGCTCCCTTCTCTTGTCATTTCTGGTCCCCCTCAACCAGAAGTAGAAAGCTTACACTCCCCTTGTCTGCAGTCACTTAAAGTTCAGATTTTAAAGTACAACGTCTGTGTTTATATAATTCTGGCTATTTCAGTTCCTAATTGCTCAAGCTCAGATTCATGTGTTCTGGAACTTAAGAAGGTGTAGTTCTTTGCCAATGACTGATGGCAGCTGCCTGCTAATGCCCTCGAGTGGTGTCATCTCTCAGCTAAGGCTGTGGTGGGCAGGGTTTTATGTACCACCCTGGTTTTAAGTGGAAGGAAAACAACGTCTAGTCTGGGTAAAACACAGCTTCTGGTCTGGTAGAACATCAAAAAGTCCTCTCCTTGACCCTGTTCCTTTAATTCAAGGCAAACTATTCATGTATCAAGGGGCTGTGACCTAATATAAATACATCTTTTGTCTCTTACTTGGTTTACATTCGAAGGTTATGACCCATTCATTTAATTTCTACCTCATGCTGTATTTCACATTCGGTTCCTCTTTTTATTAACTCCTCATCTCTTAGGTTCAAGTCGCCACTTCTTGGACCTACTGACATATTTGCCTTCTCTGATTGTGAACTTGAACCATTTATCTTGAACAAATTCCACCTCTTCTCCCTGGATACACACTGCTTTCCAGATAACCAGACCATGTTATCTAGACTCCAAGACCTATTCAACACAGACCAGTTTGATAAGCATCATACCTGCTTCCCCATCAGGAAAAAAATTAGTTAAAATATTCTGCTGTATTTTTCTCTGACAGCATTTCCAGTTTTTGTTGTTGTTGTTTTTATAAATATCATACCCTGAAATAATTCATAGAAAAATCATCCATTTAAAAATATTATATGTTGTGAGATGCTGTTTCTTTGGTTCTGACTCATAGCAACACTACGTACAAGACAAATACTACCCAGTCCTGCACCATTCTTACAATTTTTGTTGCGCTTGAGCCCATTGCTGCTGCCTCTATGTCAATCTATCTTATTGGGATGGGAGCGGGGTCTTCCTTTCTTTTGTTGACCATCCACTTTACCAAACATGATGTCCTTTTTCAGGGACTGGTCCTTCCTGACAACCTGCCCAATGTAGTATAGAAGAAATATTACCATCATCACTGCTAAGAAGTATTCTGGCTATACATCTTTTCAGACAGATTTGTTCATTGTTGAAAGTCCATGGTACTTTCAATATTCTTCGCCAACACCATAATTCAAATACATCAATTTTTCTCTGGTCTTCCGTATTCACTGTCCAGCTCTCACAGACATATGAGGTGATTGAGAATACTATCATTTGAGTCAGATGCACTTTAGTCCTCAAAGTGCCATATTTCTTCTTTAACACTTTAAAGAGGGCTTTGCAGTAGATTTGCCTAATGCAGTACATCATTTGATTTCTTGATTGTTCCTTCCAAGAGCATAAGATATACGTACCTGGAAAAATGGATTTCCCTCTCAGAAATTTATTAAATACATCATCAAAAGAAAGGCTTTATACATTTTTGCAGACTTAAGAAACAAATTTTAGTGTATTTGAACAAGAATTTTCAAAATTTGTTTGACTATGAATCCTACTTTCATGTATTCATAAAATTGCTCCAAGATAATTAGATATTCATTTCATATATTATGTTCTGGGTAATGTGATTGCATAGTAATATCTTTTGTCATATTGTCAAATGTCTCTTCTATGTGCAAAAGCCTAGTGATTTAATTTTAAACTTTTTAATTCCTACTTATATGTAAGGTACATTTCTGGCTTCTTCAGCAAAAAATATATTTAGATAGAAGGGAAATTAAAGGGTGAGAAAAAATGGTTGTAAGTGTATAAAATTATAAAATGTATATCTTCATTGAACGTATGAGGGTAGGTGATTAAGTGTCACGACTACGGTTCCAGATTATACATTCATGGGTTTATTCCAAACAAAACATGTTTTCAAATGTCTGTGTGATGGTTGTTTTTTGTGCTGTCGAGTTGGTTCCAACTAATATCGACCCAGGATAGGGTTTCTGTGGAGCAGTTAATGAGCCTGAACTTCCAACCTTGTAGTTCAAACCAACTTTGCAATCCAGTGCATTAACCCACAGTGCCACACCAGAACTCTCTATGATTGTTGTTGTTGTTGTTGTTGTTAAGTGCTGTCAAGTCAGTTTCGACCCATAGTGACCCTGTATCGGATTTTCAAGGAATAGCTGTTGAGTTTGAACCACTGACCTTGCAGTTCAAATAGTTTTGCAGTCTGGCGCATTAACCCACAGCACCACACCAGGACTCCTCTCTACTAGTGGATGGCTTTTGCTCAGTAATATGCTAGTCTTAGTCTCATTAGGATGCCTTCCCTACAAAGGCCCAATCAGAACAATGCCTTCCATAGAGATCTAGGACAGTTAAATTCAAGGCAGAGAGGTCAGCTCAGAAGGTTATGACTATTGACTTTTAGGATTCCAAAGGGGGTAATCCTTTGACAGATATTGTCAAAGGACACAGTGCAATCACGAGATTTACTAGGAAGAAATTTTGAGAAACTGGAAAGTTGCATTGGTGTGAAGAGGACAGTTGAGTCATGCTGTGGTACCCTTTGGTCCCATCATGACAATCATTCAAAAGTAGCAAGGACTCTTCAATGAGAATTTTGTTCAAGAAACATCTCATCCACACTACAGCCTTGATCGTCAGATCTCTTTTTGTTTCCTAAACTAAAAAAAAAAAAAAAAGAGAGAGAAAGAGAAGAAAGAAACATGGAAAAAGTATACAATTTAAATTCCTTGAAGATGCCAAAGCTGCCGTTTTGACATGGTGTAAATCAAAAGGCAAAGAATTTTCCTGGCAAGTGTTAGAGAGATGGAATCCTGCTTTCAGAATTGTGTAGATTTAGATGGAGGATATGTTGAGAAACAATATCTTCACATTTTGATATTTTTGTTTTATAATGGTGTCTACAATTTTGTAGTAATTCTTTTTGACTTTTCCTCATACACTCCTATGTTGTTGCTAAGTTCTGTCAAGTTGGTTCTAATGCATAGTATTATATATATATATATATATATATATATATAGAGAGAGAGAGAGAGAGAGAGAGAGAGAGAGAGAGAGTGACCTGGTGTGGCTCTGCAGGATAATGTATGTACTGGACTGTATGGTCAGTTTCAATGATAAGATCAGTGCTTCAAACTCATCAGCTACTCCTCAAAATCCTATACAGGGTCGTTATGAGTCAGAACCACCTCTCTGTGAGATAAGGACACTTAACAAGAACAGCAAGAAAAACACTATATATACATATATATGTATATGTATATAAGAACATATGTATAAATTGATGATACACGTCATGTGAGAATCTCACATTGGGGATTTTCAGGGGTACAGGATCCCTCCTTTTCAAATTCACTCTCAAGACAATGTCAAGACAATGCTACATCCTTCTCCTTGGAGATTGAAGTTCACATTTGCCATAGGACAAACAGCCATTTCCTTCATGTCTAATTTCTAGTCTGGTAATAAAATAAATATCCCAGAGTCTTACAATATAGGTTAAATAAAACTACTCTTCTTTTTTAGTCCAAACATTTTCAAACTTATAATTTTTGCAGAGACAAAATACTTCCCCATTTCAACAAAAGCATCACTTGCAGCTCAAAGGACTATCAGTGTGGGCAGCCCCGTGGGACCCGTGTTTCCTGGTGGCGGCTCTGATAGTGGTTGTGTTGATGAAGGCAATCACATGGTGACAATACAGACAGAGGAGAGAAGGGAGAAGGAGAGGGAGGGGCAGAACTTTGATCCAGTAAGAAGGTGTTACCACTCTAGGCGCTACCTGGCAGAGGAAACGTCTTACAGTTCTATGGGTTGAAGAATCAAAGCCAAATCCTATTTTTAATATGGTGGTAATTTGGCTTTCATCTCCTTTAGATGATCTCATGACCGCACCTCACCCCTGAACACAGTTGCTGTGGCCCTGGTAGGTAAGATTCTTTCTGTATTTAACAAGTAGCCTTAAGACTAACTTCTTTCACAACCGATTCCAAATTAAGCAGTGCTCAAGTAGGACTGCCAGAAGAACAAACAAATCCATCTTGGAAGAAGTACAGCCTGAATGTTCCTTGGATGAGAAGATGGCAAGACTTAATTGCACGTACTTTGGACATACTATCAGGAGAGACCAGTACCTGGATAGGAACATCGGGCTGGGTAATGTAGAGAGTCAGTGAAAATAGGAAGATTCTTGATGAGATGCATTGATACAGTTGCAGCAGCAACCATGGGCTCAAGCACAGCCACAACTATGACACTGACACACGGCTGACCAGTGTTTCGTTTTGTTGTATGTAAGGTTGCTCTGAGTTAGAATCAGCTTGACAGCACCTAACAACAACATAACGATAGGACTCTTCTGGATTTGAAATCATTGGTTCTTAGTATACCCTGTTTGGGAGTGTTTCTGAGTTATGTTCAAGGAAACACCAAGAATATCCATTCTGAAGTTGGTAGAAGAGTCTGATTTTTGTCTTTCAACACCCTCTTTTGCTCTCCAGGGGTTGGCACAAATAGAATACACCTGTGCTCATGAAACATGTTCTGACACTTGTCCCCAAAATATCCACAGAATGTAGCACAGCAATGGGCACACTTTGCAGGGCACTGTCTCAGAAAAGAACAAGCTGGAAGACTGTATACTTTAGCCTAGGTTGCTGCTTCTCCTCTCCAAGCACATAATCTTGAGCATATGCTATGCTGGAAAGAAATATCCTCTAGCAAACTCCAAAAGCATTAATAGATTCATGAGCCTGCAAGTTTGACCGAGTCCATTTATACATTCCTTGTGCCGTTGCCTGCACAGAACTAAATAGACACAGAGATGTGCAACAAATAGATAACACCTGCTTTAAATATTGTAGATGGACTTAGGGACCATAGTCACAGAGCATTTGAACTGAAGATACCTGGATACTTCTGTGGGAATTCAGTAAAATACCCTCAGTCACCAGCTAAGGCATTCAAGTCTAAGACAATGCTTAGATGTACTGTTGTATATAAATACTATCATCCAGAGATGGTGAGACATTCTGAATTTCCTGTGCGATGTGATACTTGAGTTTGAAGTCAAGGTTTCATGACTGATGAATTACAATTCCAGCCTTCTATAGTGGTGACTTCCAGCAAGGTGAGCCAATATGGTAGGGTCTCTGAGTCCCAGAAGTTACTGGAATAGAAACATTTTGGGGTAAGGAGGAAAGAAAGGAAACGAGAATAAAAAGGAGGTTGGATTCACTAAAATGTCAGTGGTAGCTACAACACTTTGAAGTTTATTTTTAACTAAATCTTGGGAAATATATCCACATGCTTAGCATAAAATTGTTGAATATTGACTATGTTCTACACATTACACTGTGAATGTACAGGGATGAACAAAACACAGTCTCTGCCTTCAATTTGTTCTCAATGAGACAACTCACAAGTAGAACAAGGTGCTGAGAGCTAGGACAAAATTTGCACACGGAAGCACCAAAGCGGGGCACACAGCCTGGTCAAGAAGTTCTGGGAAGCATGTGGAAGCTATTATAGAGGATTTAAAAAGTTTTGTAAGACTTCACTAAAATTTACCCAGATTATGACCACCATGAGCAGGAGTTGGAGGTGTGGAACAGTATAGTAATGGAAAGCTGTGGAATAAATGCTGTTGGTTCTCACGGTTGATGACAGGGATTACAGATGACTGGTCTAAACTAGTGAGCAGAAACCACAGCATGCAGATCTTTTAGACAATGACAGCAAGTTGCGATAGTCACGTTGGTGAAGGTGTGGATTCAGCAGAAGGCTCCGTTCCAGCAGACACTGAGTAGGTTGTCTAACATCTCCAAGTAGAGTGTGGGCAATGAACTTTAGGGGGGTAAGTCTAGAGGTCAGAAATCCTGCAGACAGGTAACAAGAGTTCAGACCATTGTGGTAGGAGAAGGAACCTAGAGGAAGGGAGGTAGCACAGGTAAATTCAATACAAACCCATTGCCCTCAACCCCAACTCATAGCGATCCTTTGGGACAAAGTAGAATTGCCCCCACAGTTTCCAAGGTTGTAATCTTTATGGAAGCTGACTGCCACATCTTTCTCCAGCACAAAGGCTGGTGGGTTCAAGCTGCAGACCTTTCAGCTATCAGTTACACAGGTAACTACTCTGCTGCAAGGACTCCCAGGACAAGACCAACAGGAGCTAGAATTAATCTTTAAGGTGGGACAGGAGGGAGAAGAGAACACTGGTGAGGGAAAATAGATCCAAACCCCATTGTCCCTTCTGTGTTATATCAATTAGGTGCTGTTATTACATCATTCAGGAGCACTGGTAGCGTAGTGGTTACGAATCGGGCTATGAACTGCAGGTCAGTAGTTCGAAACTACCAGCTGTTCCGCGGGAGAAAGATGAGGCTTTCTAATCCCGTAAAGATTTACAGCCTCGGAAACCCTGTACAGGGTCGCTGTGGGTCGGAACCGACTCCACGGCACACAACAACAACAATAACATTACATCACTCAAAAGAATCCTGGTGTGGTGCTGCCGGATAATGCACTGGACCACAATTCAATTTGAATTCAATGTGATTCAATTTGAATCACAAAGTTGAAGTTCAAAGCCACCAGCTGCTCCTCAGAAACCCTATAGAGGACCACTATGGATCAGAACTGACTCAATGGCACACCACCACCAAATAACAACAACAAGGAGTCCTGTAATATAGTGAATTATGAGCTGGCTTACCAACCATAAAGTCAGCGGTTTGAATCAACCCACCTGCCCTCGGGAGAAAGACGAGGCCTTCTACTCCCTTAAAGATTTTCTTTTATTATGTAAAACTTTGATCAATTACTTATGTTCTGCTCTGCGGCACTGTGTGTCAGTTACACTAGTAAGCAGAACACTGACATTCATTGGGCTCAATATTCTTCAGTGTTTTCATTGTCTATTCCTCAGCAGCTCATTATTTTTCAACTTTCTTTTTTTCCGAGCCTTTATACTGATGTTGGAGTTCTGGTGCAGCACTGTAGGGTAAGTACTGGACTCCACAGCACATCATCACCACCACCAGACATACTGTAATAAATTAGCACCATTGGTGGCTTAAAACAATAGAAATTTATTTTCTCACCTTTCTGGAGGACAAATCCGGAATCAAGGTGTCTGCAGGCCTGGTTCCTTTGGAGACTCAGAGGGATGGAGAATTCTGTTCTGTGCCTCTCTTCTGGCTTCTGGTGGCTGCTAGCAGTTCTTAATCCTTGGCTTGTAGCTGCATCACTCCAATCTCCACTTCTGACTTCACACCCCCTTCCTCTCTGAGGCTCCCATGTCCCCCTTATTTCTTTTCTAATAACACAGGTTATTACCATTCCAAATCCAGAATGAGCTCATCCTGAGATCCTGAACTACTTTTTGTTGTTGTTGTTGTAAAGTGCTGTTGAGTCAATTCTGACTCATAGCAACCCTGTATAGGGTTTCCAAGGAGTGGCTGGTAATTTGAACCACTGATCTTACAGTTCAAACTGACCTTACAGCCCAATGCATTATCTTGCAGCATCACACTACAAAGGCCCTATTTCCAAATAAGGTCACATTCACAGATATCAGAATTCAGACTTTTGGGAGTTTAACTCATTATATAAAAGACAAATTCTTTCCTGCCTCAGGGCCTTTGCACACACTATTCCCTTTGCCTGGAATAAGAAATCATCTGCTTTCTCTTGTCTTTCAGGCCTAAGTCAAAGTGTCACCTCCTCAAGGTGACTTGATTACCCTATGTAGGTGAGCACTCCATTTCTATTCACTTTCTCTCCACCTTGCCTATATCCACAGCACTTAAAATCATTTCTAATAATACTATGAGTTATTTGTTGGGAAGCAGCCATTTCATTTGCAGAGCTATATTTGCAGAGCTGGCACACTCAACAAATAACTGTTTGAATAGAGATTCTGCTTAAGATGGGTGTTGAACTCTATTGTCCAGTAACAGCTGAGCCACGACTCTAGTAGATGGTAGCTAGTACCACATGTGACTTGGGGATTCCCACATAGGCTAAGTAACGAAGGCACCTTCACAGGGGAGTTTAGGTCTTGCAAATATAAAGGTAGGGCTAGATGAGCCCAAGATACTCTGGTGTAGAAGTCTGGGTATTTGACTCCATTTTTACCCACAGACTGCAGTGGCTTGGAGATAGTCTTTAATCTAAAGCTTACTTGTACCTCAATCCTGCAGAGTCTATATTCTGAACAATGGATACTGTGGTGTAGCTTGTGAGGAAATGCCATCTATTGAGTTGAACATTTTTGAAAATCTGGGCAGAAATAATTAGTTTGTCACTGTTCAGACCAAGAGCAATGAAATTATATGGAGCAGAATGGAATAATTATGCTAAGAATAGTGACTGCTTTTATACTAAATATAGTATAGGTAAAAGGACTTTTAATAAGTGTGTTCTCTGTGAACTACTTTAAGATTTAAACACCTAAATCACACTTTCTGTCACCAAAAAGGAGAATTAATCAATGATTCTTATCATTTTGTTTTTAAACTTGTCTCCATTTTTTTTCTCATGCTAACAATTAGTCTTTTAACTGGCACACCCACGGCATATTAAAATGTACTTAGAATCCAATGGTGTACTAAAAGACAGTCACTACACACCTCCGCGCTTGTTCCTTCACACATTCTTCCAATGGACTATGTAGCTAGTTCTAAATATACTATTACAAAATTTTGGATAATGAAGAAAGTTATTTTTTTACACTTAAATTATTTTCAGTGCTGTTTCAAATCTGCGAATGAACAATTTTTAAAACAGTATCTGGAAACACAATTGTAACACTTCTTGCAACATCTAAATTATAAATTTGAGATAATGCTGATAGTCTAGGAACAAAAATCAAGAAGCCTCTAATAGCGCAGGAGTGAAGCACTCGGTTGAGAACTGAAAGACTGGTGATTCCATCCTGCCAGCTACTCTACGGGAGAAAAGCAGCAGTCTGCTTCTATAAAGAAACCCTAAGGGGAAGTTCTTTGTCCTATAGTATCAGCATGAGTTAAATTGACAACAATGTATAGGAACAAAAAGAAAGGAAAAGAAATACATGTAAATAAATAAAGGTGTCCTGGTATGGCGCTGTGGGTTAATGCGCTGGACTGTAAAGTTGGTTTGATCTGCAAGGTCAGCAGTTTAAGCTCATCAGCTGCTCCTCGGAAACCCTGCACAGAGTCACTATAGGTGGGAGTTGACTCGACAGCACATAACAACAACAACAAAATAAACACAACTTAATGTTTATGGTTATATTTTGATTATATCAAAAGAACTTAATTTAAAATTGGAGGGTGGAATCTTTAAAAATAATTCTTGTACGATATATGCACTGTGGTTCCAGAAAGCTGAGGAAAGTTCTATCACTTAACTGAGAAATTGTCCCTTCAAGAAACTGAATCTGAGCTGGATCTTTCATGGATAGATTGCTTTAGCACACCTATGTCGTTTAGTCAGCCACATTTGCTAACTACCCAGCATTCACTTTTACTTCCTCTTTCTTAATTGCATCCCAGTTTTGTTCATATGTTCATCTTTTCTCCAGTTTTTGAGTGAATCTTGATTAGAGAAATTCTATCATTTAAATCTCTCTGCCATCTAAGAGTGGACTGATTATCGGGCTGAAGGCGAAGACATCTCTGTGGTGGGAGACCTGTTCCTCTCACTCTCCTACAGCTCACAGATCTATTTATGGAAGTTGCTCTATCTACTTCCTAAAGCCATCTTGTGAGCAGTAGGAATACCAACCTGATTTTGATTCTGAATACAATGGAAAACAACTGGGGGATTTTAAAGAAGGAAAGGACATAATCAAATTTCACTTTCTAAAAAGATCACTCTATCTACTGCATGAAGAATGCACCATAGAGCAGCAGGTAAGGAAGACATGGGACTAGGGAGAAGATTTTTGCAGACATCCTAGAAGGGGTAATGGTGGCCTCACTTCAATGGGGTGGGGAAGAGTGCTAAATAACTTTAAATATTCAATATCCCCTTTATCCTTGTAGAATTAGAAATGCTGGATTTTAACTGGAGGTATGGCTGCTCAGTTAAACCTACATTTCCAAGACTATCTTGCAGCTACACATGGCCATGTATGCAAGTGATTTGTAGAAGAACTTTTTAATCTCTTTAAGAGGAAATGGATGCCTTCCACTCACATTTTCCTCTTACGGGGCCTCAGTTGTCAGTGTTAGTGGGGCAACTTCAATCATACAGATGAGGAAAGCATCTGAGCCAAAGAGTGAATAAAAAGCTAGAGGATAAATCATGTCCTAGAAGATACTGTGATACAACCTAGAAGCCTGGAGTCAGCCTGGTATTTTTGTAGTTGTCGTTAATTGCCGTAGAATTAGTTTCGACCCACAGCGATCCATAACGAAACCCATGGGATTTCGAGGAATGGCAGGTGAGCTTGAACTGCCAACCTTGTGGTTCAAACTGACTTTGCAGTTCAGCACATTAACTCATAGCTCCACACCAGAACTCCAGCGGCACACCAGTGCTCCTTTAGAATCTTTAGAATCAAAATGTAAAAGCCATGCTTGATTTTAAGAGACAGAAATTAACTGCTACATATATTCTAATCACTAATTATCTTCTGTTGCTTGATACAGACGGAGGGAATTAAAAGGTCCCCCTCCCCCCACTTAATTTTACATTTGCCTCTGGAGTAAATGCCTTCCTGGTATCTGAAATTATAATTCTGTATTTTGTTGTTGTTAGGTGACGATGACTCAGTCCTGACTCCTAGAAACTCCGTATAGGGTTACTGAGGAGCAGGTGGTGGGTTTCAACCATCAACTTTGTGTTTAGCAGTCCACTGCATCTCCTACAGTGCCATACCAGGAGTATGAAGAAAATATTCAATCTAAGTTGAGCACATAAACAATTTAATGAATGAAATAAACATTGAATAAATGAATATAAAGAAAATTGTCAATTAATAAGATTTAAGAGTGGAAACCTGATGGGTTGCTCAGGCATAAACTCTGAGGAGTCAATACTTTCTTAAGTTCATTAGTTTTGAGTATGATGCTCAACTTTGCATTGCCAGGGTATTAAAGATGAAATAAAGAACTGTTCTATTCTGCAAATCCGTTTGAACTGCAAGGTTGGTGGTTCAAGCTCACCAGCTTCTCCTTGGAAACCCTATACAGAGTCGCTGTGGGTCAGAACCGACTCGAGGACACTTCACAACAACAACAGCAACTATTCTGCAATGGCCAAAGAAGTGGGAAGTCCTTGTGAGCTGCTCTGCAAATAAAATCACATTAATATTTGAAGTGACGTGCAGGCTTATTTGTTTGGTTTTTGGCTGTTGTTAATGCTGTTGTTTATGTGAACTAGAGTGCCTTCAGTGGAAACCTGAACTCTCCTGTGAACCATGGTCATTAATTCTTATCCCTTACTGTCTGACACCTGACCATGCTTTCCTCACTTACAAAACTACCATTTATGACTCTTGATTTATAATATTGTTGCAGCAAAACCAATCAAAACCTAGCTCAAAACTATGAGTGACTTTAGAATCACTATCTAAAACCCATAAGTTGATTTTAGAAACAGTAAACTGTGAAGTTGCTTTCGATTCATGGTGACCCATGTGTGTCAAAGCAGAATGATACTCCTGAAAGCTTTTGGATAAGTTTTCAGAAGCAGGTCTCGAGGCCTTCTTGCCAGGGTTAGACTTAGATTTTTTAAGTCATGACAGTTAGACACATAGGACATTAGATAGTTAGGTGTGTGAAAGAGGGTTTCAAGGTTTTGAGGTAACTGGAAAACCAAGAAACCTTTTATAAGTTTTCTTATAGAAGGTGAATAGGTATTAAAGGAAGAAGATTAGATTGTAAACATTAATTTGAGAATTAAAATATTATTTTACTTTCTTTATGTAAAACTTGGATCAATTATTTCTGTTCTGCAACACTGACATTTATTGGGCTCAATATTTTTCAGTGTTTCAATTGTCTATCTCTCAGCAGATCATTATTTGTCCACTCTTTTTTTCCCCTAAGCCTCTACACTGACATTCTGGTGTGGCACTGTGGGATAAAGCACTGGGCCTAAAGGCCAATGTGAACATAAGGTCACTGGTTCAAACTCACCAGCTGCTCCTTGGGAACCCTATATAGGATGGCTATGACTGGGAACCAACTCCACAGCACCTAACAACAGCAACATGCTGAAATTGGAAAGATCCCTGATAGCATTGGGCTGCTAACTGCAAGATCAGCAATTTGAATCTGTTAGTCAATCCGAGGGAGAAAGGTAAAGTTTTCTGCTCCAGTAAAGATTTAATGCTTTGGGAAACCTACACAGGTTCTCTATGAACTGGAACTGACTCAATGGCACACCACCATCACCATACTAACATTAGAGTCCTGCTGTGGCACTGTAGGATGGGCACTGGACTATTGACCAAAAGGTCAGAAGTTCAATCCAACTATCCCTTCCTCAGAAACCCTACGCAGGGTCACTGTGGGTTGGAACCGACTTCGTGGCACAGAACAACAGCAACAACATACTGACATTATCTTTTCTATGGGCACATCAATACCTCTGATAGAACGATGGGTAAAGTTATACACTATTCATGTTGCTTCAATTGAAAGCTAACTTTCTTTGGCCCTTTAATTCCATTTGTGGGAGTCTGTCATCTTCTGTGGAGTCCCTGAATGCTGCAAGTAGTTAACATGCTCAAATTCTATCAAGAAGATCTGAGGGTTGCATCCATCCAGAGAGGTCTCAAAAGTAAGAACTGGCAAGCTGCTTCAAAAAATAATCATCAGCAGCCATTCAAAACCCTACGGAGTACAGTTCTACTTGGACACACAAAGGGTTGTCATGAATCAGAACTGATTTGATGGTAACCATCTTCTGTAAAAACTCGGAGGAAAGATGGGAATATTAGTAAAGCTTTTTCAAACTATCTCCAAAGCTGTGATATTTGCAGATGGCAACCATTTTCCATTTTAGTCCATTTGCTTCATTTCTGCAACAGTACTTTGTTCACATACCTCTTTCAGTGGACCAGTTTAGAATAATGGGAGAACAAGAGATTATGGTTAGACAGATACTCCTAAGAATCTTTGCCTGCCTTACAGCCTGCGGCAAGTTATTATTTTACTTGTTCTTCATTTTTTTCAGTCATAAAAGGGGTATGCAAATCCTGCACAAAATATTGTTAAAAAATAAAATAAATGATACATGTAAAAATGTTTAGCGCATAAAGGTATGTAATAAAGTTTTATACTTTTAGAGTGAGTCATTTCCTGACATCATCCTTAAATTAGGGAGCGGGTAGAATGTTGACACTTACTGTGGTTTTCTCAGCACTAATTAAGGAACAAATGTTTAAATATAAACCTCTCACAAAGGTAATTATTTTCTATAATATTTATGGTATAATTGAGTACTATATTGTATGCCATAAATTATGGCTTACAAATGGCTTTGTCTTCATCTCCAATTACCATTTATATTTCTATGGGAAAATGCATTCCAGATTCTGAATAATCAACTTGGACAAAGAAATTTTGAATCACAGCCTATTCATAAATCAAGACTGCTTACAGTGCTTAACTTTTCATCTTCTTACATTCTATCTAACATTTTTAATTACTTGAAAATAGGGTGCCTACCACTGCCTAAAAAGATGGCTTGCTCGTAGAAAAGAACACCATCAAGTCTATTCCACATTGTAGGAACCTATAGGACAAAGGAGAACTGCCCCATAGGGTTTCTACACCTGCAAATCTTTATGGGAGCCAATGGCCTCATCTTTCTCCTGCAGAGTAGCTGGTAGGTTTGAACCACCAACCTTTCATTCAGCAGTAGGTTTCAAGAAATATTTGTTGGTTTACTTTGATTTTTAGAATCAAGAAGTAAAGGAAATGAATTATGGCAGAGTGGTTCTAAACACAGCCTCCATCTGCTGCATTGCAATATCTCCTTTAAGAAATGGATGCTTTTCCCTACCCCTGGAGTCTGGGATGATCATGTGGTTTGCTTTAGCCGATAGAATGTAACTGAAGTGACAGTATGCCAGTTCTAAGTCTAGGCCTTGGGAGGTGTTTCATTCTATCATAATCTCTTGAAACTCTTCTGCACTCATTTAAGAAACCAAGACTAGTCTGCAAGAAGGGGAGAGACATCAGGAAAGTCTTCTTGTCTTACCTGAGACCATGTTAGATCTTCAAATATGTGAGAGTCCAGTCTAGTGCTACCTACTCAACAAAATAGAATACCTTCTCTGACCCTGAGACACATCTCAAACTCAGACCTCTGAGTTTGACGTTGGTTTGTAACATTACCAATTACTAATTACTGGTATAACGGGCAGATTAGGTTGTAACTCCTGAAATAAGTACCAATTCACAAAGTACTGTGTTGTGCTTTTAATGGTGATCACAAAAGAATTCATCATTTCACAGAGAAAAAAATCAACAACAAGAAATACAAAATCAATAGATTACTCAGTTTAGGAAGCGAGAACTATAACAGGATTTAGGCACTGTTGTATATAGATACATATGTCATTGCTATGTGTTGTTGAGTCAGTTCCAACTCAATATCAACCCTGCGTAGTGTTTCCGAGACTGTAAATCTTTGCAGAAGAAGAAAGTCTCATCTTTCTCTTGTGATATATACATACATACATATATAGATGTATATATATAATTCAATACCTACAGAAAATCTGGAGACTGCTAAATATATCTATTAGATATTAGAAGACCAGGAAATACGTATACCACGTCTTTAAAGGTGGAGAACTCAAACAGCATGCTGCCCACTTTCTCAATATTTTTCATCCAAGAAGCCATTCTGGGGGACAGCATCTTTTCAAAAGTTAAAATTATTTTCCTAGTGAAGCAACAGAGGAACACAGAAAACCCGGATGCCCAGATGCAAACTCAAAATGATACCAACCCCCAAATACTTTTAAAGTCCCTTTGTAAGCAACAGCAAAAGCCATATTATATAATGCTTTAAGTAAATTAAAGGGAGAAAGCCAGCCAAAAAACAGTGAGATGGAAACAGCGAAAAAGGTCCATCGAGAAAATGAGCAAGGAGGTAGCACAGATAGTCAATTCTTGGCTTTGGTCATTCCAGAGGAAGACCTGAGAGCATTTCCTACTCCCAAATTATATTTTGACAGTGTCAGATCAAAGGTAAGAGAACAAATAATGCTAAAAGCACAAGATGTGCTGAAATAAGAAGGAAACTGAAGGTAGATCATTTGTACATTGGCATCGTGGCAGATTGTCAAGTATTTTGAAAAATTCAAGGATTCTCACAACTAACTATGCAACTGAATGCTTCCACTTAAAGAGCATTTTATCTTAAATCTGGAAAACTGGTAGAAGTTACATTAAACTGTTGTTGTCATTGTTGGAGGTCATGGCATCATTTTGACTCATAGCAACACCGTGTGACAGGGTGGAACTGCCCATAGGGTTTTCTTGGCTCTAATCTTTATGGGAGCCGATTCCCAGGTCTTTCTCTCCAGGAATTGCTGGGTGAGTTTGAACCACAAACCTTTCAGTTACTAGCTGAGTGCTTAAACAGTTGTATCACTAGGGCTCCTTATCCAAGAGTAGGACCAAGCAGTATTTATTTAAATACGGGAGCATCATTGATTGAGATATTTGTTCATGCCACTATAGAAGCATCTGCTAAATGGTGGACAGATAATACAAATGACAATTGACAAGAGCTAAGAGCTTCATTTATTCCTTTTGTTTTTCCATTGCCCAGTGATTTTCAAGATCAAATGCCTCACTTGCTTGATGAGTGGGATTTGGAATTTAGATTTCTAACATTTATTGTAAATGCATGTTCCCAGAAAATGCTAAACCTATTCCTGCAATTTACAAATGTGAAACCAGGCAATAAGATTATATTCTAAAAAATACAAATCATCTCGGATTAATCCATAGAATGATATGATTGGGAAAATATTCCTGAGAAAAATCAGTAAATTTAACTTATTTAGCTGCCTAAACAACCTGTTCCAAAGTTCGATGTAAAGAGGTATTTTCATTTTTCCCTCTATTTTGATTTATAAAATACTTCTCATATTCTGAAAAGGTCAGAGTGTGAGCTAACAGGTACCGAAGTGCTGACCACCCAGATTTAACAGATGTTGACATTCTGTTATATTTGCTTCAGTCCTACCTTCAAAAAGAAAGATAAAACATGGCAGACAGAACTAAAGCCCAACCCCATCTTTCCCCTAACTTGTTCCCTGGAGGTAACAACTGTTCTAAAATTTATGTGTAACGTTGTTAAATATTGAATCGGCTCTGCAGCACACAGCAATGTATGCAAGCATAAACAAAAAATATATATTATTGTTTTAGGTATTTACATTTTTTCTCTCTTGTTTGTATATTTAAACATAAGAATTTGTCTTTCTAGTTAAAGTTCACTAATAATTAAACTAGATTTAAAATAAAACAGATGAGAAGGTCTGATATTATCTTACAGACAGTATTACTTTGGGTTTATAGGCTAATACCAGACCTTCTCATCCATTTGATTTTATTTCATCATTTTTCCTCAAGTAAAGGGTCAGTGAAATACAGGAGGATGACTGTCAATGAGATGAACTGATGTAGTGGCATCAGCAGTGGACTTAACTGTAACAACTATGGAGATGGCACAGGACAGGGCCTGAGGATGGCAGAATTGTGTTCTGTTGTTCCTAAGGTCACTGTGCATCATAACAAGGTTGCCAACATCTAAGAACAGCAACAACAATGCATTTGGGTTATATAATGTCATTCAGAGACATGTAACACCTGGTTTAAGCAAATTCTCTTTTGGCGAAGTTTTTGAGTTCTTTTCCCATGGACAAACTCATGAAGAAGGATTTATAAATTCACAATCACAGTTTTATATGCAATATGGATGCCTGGTAGTAGCGCATGGAGTACACATGTTTAGGAAAATTCCCATATACCGGACCTCCATGAAACATGAAATTATTGGATACGGTATTTGGGAAGAATTTGTACTTTTGAGGATGGCGATGTGATAAGAATTTGGACAAACATACTGGCTTGATAGCCTTCTGGCTAAGGATTGGGAATCTCAGCAACAAATTTTTAATAGATCCGAGTACTAGAGTCCATTGTCAGATGTTTGTTTCATCATATGTAAACAGGTCCATATTTATTTATTGTTCCATAATGTTTTCAAAATACCTAGCACTTAGGCTGTCCTCAAGGACCCCTGGTGGCACGGTGGCTAAACTACTTTGCTGCTAAACTTAGCTCAATGGTTTGAATCCCTCAGCCACGCTACATGTGAAAGATGTGGCCATCAGCTTTGATAAAGATTGCTGTTGTTAAGTGCCCTTGAGTCTGTTCCGACTCTTAATGGCCCTGTTTAGGGTTTCTGAGGAGTGGCTGGTGAGCTTGAACCACAGATCTTGTGGTTCAAAGTAACTTTGCGGTCCAGCGCATTCCCCCACAGCACAACAAAGGAACTCTTCAATGAAGATTATAGCCTTGGAAATCATAGGAAGTTCTACTTTGTCCTATAGGATTGTTATGAGTCAGAATCAACTCCACAGTGACAAGTTATGGGTTAGCCTAATCCCCATAAAAAATGAAGTATTTAAAAAAACAAAAAAAAAATCACATAATTATTTTTAAAGTTACTTGAAGAGTAACTTTAGAGTGATATTCATAATTATAAAATTAATCTTTTGGAAATCTTTTCGTTGCAACGAAATCTGCAAAAAAGTTAGAAATAATAATATCTTTATATTATTCAGGCTTCCCATTCAGGTATATGTTTTACAAAGGTCTGGCGATATGATAATATATTTTACAGGGAGAAAAAAAAAAAAGCATGATTCATAGTTTCTCAGTACAAATATTCCTGCTTTGTCTACCAAAGTGATGAGTTGGGAAGAGATGTTTATAATTAACAAACACAGTAAGAGCCAGCTGCAGCACACTGCTGGTCTTGGTCATTGTTTTTAAGTTGTTCCTTCTGTCTCTCAGAATTCAGTATTCAAGGCCATTGTCTTTACAAGGCATGGTTCCTGCCCTCACAAATTTATCAATGTAAAAATAAAATTGGTATTTAATAAGCACATGTCAATCAAATATGTAATTGCTAATTATGTAAGTGTCAAAAGGACAAAAAATACTTATAAGAGAGAATTACAAAATTTTCTAATTGCTGTTATTTTTAGGTGCCAACTCATTGCAACCATGTGTACCCCAGACACACTGTCTGGTCCTGCAACATCTTCATAATTGATACGTTTGATTTCTTTGCTGCTGCCACAGTCTCAATCCATATTGTTTGGGGTCTTCCTCTTTGGGGTGACCCTCCACTATTGCAAGCATGATGTCCTTCTCCAGGGACTGGTCCTTTCTAACTACAAATACAAAGAATAGGAGATGAAGTTTCACCATTAACACTTCTAAGGAGCATTCTAGCTGTACTTCTTCCAATCCAGACTTGTTTGTTCTTCTGGAAGTCCATGGCACTTTTTAATATTTTCCTCCAACATCATGATTTAAATGTATCAATTTTTCTTTATTTAACTTTCATGAGCATATGAGGAGATTGTAAATACCATGGTTGTGGCAGGCACACCTTAGTCCTTAAACTTTTATCTTTGCTCTTGAATACTTTAAAGATGTCTTCGCCGCAAGTTCATAAAAGGTCATTTAATTTCTTGACTGAGTGATTTCTTCTAATCAGTTACCAAGGTAGCTGTCTTCCAAATTTCTTGGCATGAAAAAGTGAGTACCTCCAGCACTGTATCAGTTTGTTGAAAGATCTTCAAATTGTAGTTCATCAATTCCTGTAACCTTGATTTTACCCGTGCCTTGTGCAACTTAGATGTCTTCCTTCAATATCATTGGTTCTTTATCTTGAAATGGTTGAACATCGACCAGTTGTTTTTAGTAAGTGATTCTGAATTGTCTCCCATCTTTTTTAGTGTGGCCTACATCATTCAATATTTGTCCATAGAATCATTCAATATTGCAAGCCCTGGTTTGAATTTTTTCTTCAGTTCTTTCAGCTCAAGAAATTCTGTGAGTGTTCTTCCCTTTTGGTTTTCTAACTCCAGATCTTGGCAAAGCTCTTCTGGTCTTCAGTTATTAGTGTCTACTGTATCAAATATGTTCCTGAGATGGTCTCTAAATTCAGATGAGATATGTTCCAGGTCATATTTTGGCTCTCATGGATTTATTTTCATTTTCTTCAGCTTCAGCCTGAATTTGTATATGAGCAATTGATGATCTGTTTCACAGTCAGCCTCTGGCCTCATTTTGAAAGATGGTTTTGAGCTTTTTTACCATTTCATCTCATAGACATAGTCAATTTATTCCTGTGTGAATTCCATGTGTGTAATCTCCTTTGAAGGAGCTCTGGTGGCATAGTGGTCAGGAATTGGGCTGCTAACCTCAAGGTCAGCAGTTCAAAAGTACCAGCTGTTCTGCAGGAGAAAGATAAGGCTTTCTGCTCCTGTAAAGATTTACAGCCTTAGAAACCCAATGCAGGGTCGCTATGAGTCAGAACCGACTCCATGGCACACCACCACCACCACCACCAATCTCCTTTTATGTTGTTTAAAAACAGTATTTGCAATGAAAAAGTCATTGGTCTTGTAAAATCCTAACACGCACTCTCCAGTATTATTTGTATCACCAAGGCTATATTTTGCAACTACTGATCCTTTCTCTGATTTCTAACCTTCATATTCCAATGATCTTGTGCACATTATATATCATCATTAGCAATTGGCTATACATCTTGATTACACATTTGAACAATTTCAGACTGAAGAAGTTGATTGTTGTTGTTGTGAAGTGCTGTTGTGTTGGTTCCAACCCATAGTGACCGTGTATAGGGTTTTCAAGGAGCAGCTGGTGAGCTTGAACCACTGACTTTGCAATTCAAATGGCTTTGCAGTCTGGCACATTAACCCACACGCCACACCAGGAGTCCGAAGATGTTGGTAGAGTCCTTCAATTTCATCATCACGGATTTTAGTGATTGGTGCACACATTTCAATAATATTGAAATTAACTGGTCTTCCTTGTAGGCATATGAATATTATCCTATCACAGACAGCAATGTGCTTCAAGATAGATCTTGAAATGTTCTGTTTGATGATGAATGCTATACCATTCCTCATTAATTTGTCATTCCCAGTATAGTCACCATATGACTCTGAAATTCAAAATGTCCAGTACCACTCGGTTTCAGCTCATGAATGCCTAGGATATTGACTTTAAGTGTTTAATTTTATTTTTTGACAAAACTTCTAGTTTTCCTAGATTCCTGCTTCATACATCCCATGTTCCAATTTTAATTGATGTTTGCAATTGTTTTCCTTCATCTTGAATTATGCCAAATCAGAAACTTGTTGTTGTTGTTGTCAGGTGCCATCGAGTCGGAACCAACTCATAGCTACCCCATGCACAGCAGAACGAAACAATGTCCGATCCTGGGCCAACCTCACTACCGCTGCC
>NW_006408583.1:14227208-14247059 GCF_000296735.1 Chrysochloris asiatica
TGTTCTTGATGTCATCCCACAACTCTTCTGGTCTTCGGTCTTTAGTGTTTAATTCATCAAATCTGTTCTTCAGATGATCTCTAAATTCAGGAGGACCCAAAAGCTTTACTCCATTTGCGTCATCACAGTCTAACGTACTTTGAAAGTTAGGTCTTGCCCAGTTGTATTTTGAATGCCTCCTAACCTAAGGGGCTCATGTTCGGACAGTATATCTAACAATGTTCTGTGGCCATTCATAATGTTCTCAGTGACTAAACATTCAGAAATTGTCTGTCTGTCTCTCTTCTTCCTATCCTGTCTTGGTCTGGGTGCTGTGCTGCAACCTTCCACCATGGGTGACCTCACTGGTATTTAAAATTCAGGTGGCATAGCTTCCCACAAAATAACAACACACAAGCCACCACAACATGACAAACTGGCAGATGAATAATGGACTAATGAGGCTGCTTTGTTATTGTTATTGTTGTTGTTAAGTGTCATTGAGTTGGTTCCAACTTATAGTGACCCTGGATATGGTTTCCAAGAAGCAGCTGGTAGATTTGAACTGCCAACCTTGTGGTTATCAGTCCTGTGCTTATCATACAGTGCCATACCACAATAATTTATGATAAGTCGATTTCCCAAATATATTACAATTAAAAAAATAAGTTCAATTCTTTTTCCCATAATAGTTCAGAAAAGGAGTTCTAATCCATCCTTAGGTCAAGAAGTGTGTGTATTAGGTCTCTGTGTTAAGCAGGAATTTGCTTAGACTTTCTTTCTTAAACTGACATGGCAGTTTATTCTCTCGTCACTGGTCAATTGTCTTGGCAATGCAGCAAGACATGAATGCTTTTTAAATCTGAAACCCATCTGTCAGTCTTCCACTGACCAAAACCCAAAACATCTGTACATAAAATTCACTGCTCTTCTCCAGGTGTTTTTCTGCCCTAGTACTTACCTGTGTGCTTTGTAGCTGAGCTTCTTCATATATAAAATAAAATAGCACTGACCTGGCATTTTGGGAAGATTAAATAAAATAGCAAATGTCTATAATATGCACAACACAATGGCCATTTTACTGGTTCAATTAAATATTATTATTCAAGACCTATTACCACAAAGTATCTATAATCCTGTTTAAGTGTTCCTGTTTACTACTGACAGTTATGTTACTAAACTTTCTTGAAGTCTCTTTTTGTTGTTTCTTTCCTTTTTTGTCACAGCCCAGATGATTCTAGGAAGCAAATCATTGAAGAGTGAAATCCTGTGGTTCCGTCATTTTCAATCAACTCCTGTGTTGCTTTAATAAGTACCTGAGTAAAATAACTCTCAAGATATTGCTTTAGAAAATGCCTGCACTGTCTGGGCCTACATCAAGATTCCGGGGCTCAGAATGAATACAGCAGGTAGCTGCCACCATTGAGAATTGAACCTTAACAAGCTTTATTTCTGTCTGGGTTCGTTACACATTACACAAGGACATCCAAGGAAATGTCAAACGAGATCTTTTCATTTTCACTGGGATAAAATTAGACTGAGTATGATGAGCCAGGGGAAGGCGACTGAGGGCCCTGGGCACAAACTCCGTAATGTGGCTGTGCCCCCAGACTTATCCACAGAGTGTTTCTCCTGGTATTCTCAAACTGCTGCCAAATTTACCACTTGGTTCCTGTGTTGAGTCTCTTCATGTGACTTTCTGCTTATCCTGGCTTTGCTCTAAGTTCTTTTACACTCAGCCAGCTATCTTGGCGTCTCTGCCCTCAACTTCCCTAATCTGATACCCTGGCTCCCACGCTTAAACCCTGTCATGTCAAATCCAGCCTGAATTTGACACTATCCTGAACCTGCTCACTGGTTCCCTCCATAAGCGATAGGCTTTAGGCCCAGGGAGCCAGAAGCAACCTGCCAAACTCTTTCCTGCTGAATATTAGTAATTATTAGAGTCTGTCTCTCTACCCCCTTTTAATCTGTCCTTCGACCATTTGACTCAATCCCATTTCTGTTCAAATTATCCCTTTGTTTACCCTTTGAATTGAGTTCTGGTCATGTTGAGGTTACGAGTCGGCCTGCTAACCTCCTCAAAGTCAGCAGTTCAAAACAATCAGTGGTTCCGTGGAAGAAAGATGAGGCTTTATGCTCCCATAAAGATTTACACTCTCGGAAACCCTACATAAAGTCATTATAAATTGGCACCAACTCGACGGCACTTAACAACAACAACAACCCTTTGAAGTCTTGTAACCTTTTCAGATAGGAAGCCTTTACCATTTGACCTATTTTGACCAAATCTGATTTGGATCATTTTTAGCAAATCTATTACTTGACTGCTTCTTTGATAAATAAATATAATTTGACTATGATTTCCTTTGGTAAGGAATGAATCGTGTCCCTTAAAAATATTTGTTGAAGTCTTCAGCTCTGTAACAGTAGATATGAGCCTGTTTGGGAACCGAGATTTTGGTGTTTTTATGTTAATGAGGTCATAACAGAATAAGATGAGTTCTAAACCTAATCACACCAGATAGATGTCATACAGAAAAGCAGAATAGACATACAGACACACGTGCATAGAGACAGATGCCAAGGACCATTAATGAGCTCCCAGAGCTACTGACAGGAGGGACCCGTTCTTAGAGCCAACGCCCTGATGTGGTTGTCTAGCTTCCCAAACAGTGATACAACACATTTCTGTTCTTCAAAGACACACACTTGAAAAATGTCTTGTTATAGCTAAGAAACTAAGGTACTTTTGAATTCCGGCTTGAGTTTAGAGAATGTGATTTCCATAAGACTTTTCTTGGTAAAGATATGGATGCATTATTTATGATTCACTTCTCCTAACTACTCTCACCCCATTCCACACACTTATCCAAACCAACTGTGTTGCTGTCGTCATTCAGCAACACTACTGATTTTTGTAGAGCAGGGGTCTTCAACTTTGGTACTATTTACATTTGGAGTAGACGAGTCTTTGTTATTAAAGGTTGTCTTTGTCCTGTGGCCTGTTTAGCAGCATTCCTGGCTTGTACCCACTAGATATCAGCTGTTGTTGTTGTTGTTGTTAAGTCCTATTGAGTCAACCCCTACCCTGGATAGTGGTTCTGGGAATCCTGATGTATCGCTGCAGGATAATAAGCTGGACCACAAGGTGAGTTTGAACCACTAAGTCAGAAGTTCAAACCCATCAGCTGCTCCTGAGAAACCCCAGGCAGGGTCACTATGAAGCAGATCGACGGCACTTAACAACAACAACATAGGGTTCCTGAGGATTTAAAATGTCACGGGAGCAGAAAGCCTTATCTTTCTCCTGATGTTACAATAAAAATGTCTCTAGACATTATCAAATGACTCATCTGGGCAAAAGAATCCCCAGTTGAAAACCACTGTAGTTGATTAGTTCTACTGGATAGACATAAAGAATAAATATACTTTAGGTGGCTATGAATTATGTACAAGAGGCTCCTCAAATTCTTTCCCGACTTTCCACATTTTCTGAGGACCATATATGAAGCTTTCAATCACCAAACTAGGTACAGAATATCTCTGAATATGCTTACAAATGGACAGCTAAGATTTGAATTCTATTATGCATATCTGTATAGACCAAGTACTCAAGTCGAAATCTCGTCTTAAGCAATTGTAGACTTAGCAGTTTATCCCCTCCCACTTCTCCAATGCTCTGCTATATTTTCTAATTAGTGACTTCTATTTCACTACAGGAGAGTAGTTGCAGTCATAAAATAAATTCTACCATATGTTTTCTTTATAATGAAAAAAATAGATACTTGCCTGTTTTAAAAGCAGCTTCTCAGGCAAATTGATTGTAAGCACATGTCAGAGTTTTATTTCAAACTTGGCTGCAAGGGAGAAGAATTAGATTTCTCTGCTGGTGGATCTTGTTGGAAACGAAAGATGGACAGAAAATAGTGTCAATAAGATATAAAAAATTAATGTCTAGTTAAAAGTCATTTGGCTCATCACAAGAGTGATGGTTTTTCCCAGGGGTGGGGGGAACAACAACAAAACAAAACAAAAAAACACTTAAACTCATCAAAATCTAACAGAAATGTTGGGTATTTTCCAGAGCATGATAAAACAAAGTTCTGCTTTGACATCATTTCTTAAGGTTTTAGATCGTTTTCCTTTTTCTCACACTGAAGAACTTTAAAAAAAAAAAAAATGAGAAAAGGAGTGAAATATTAATAGATAGGCATCTTAGACAGAACTGCTATAACAGGAAACCACAAGTGGGTGAATTTTGCAAATTGAAAAATTTATTTTCTTATTTCTCAATTCAAGAGACTAGATAGATGTCCAAATCCAGGGTGTCATCCCTAGGGAAAGGTCCTGGTCAGCTGATGTGAGTCCTATGTTCCTTGGAGCTCTCATGGTATTTTAGCATCAGGCTTCTCCTGGGTCTAAGAGGTTCTCAGCACAGGGACCCCAAGTCCAATGGACACTCTTTACTTCTGGCATTCCTGGCTCTTCTTTCTTGGTAGTGATGAGCTAAATCCCTCTCCTCTCCGCTCATTCATCTCTTTTATGACTTGTGAGAAAAAAGATGTGACTCAAGAAAGAATTGACTTGAATTACACCATCTTATAAGGTCATGACTCAATGTACACCACACTCTGACCTTGCTTCATTAACATAGAGATTAGGATTTACACAAAATGGAAGATGCTTACATCAGATCACAAAATGGAGGACAACTACACAATAATGAAAATCGTGGTCTCACCACATTGAGACGTATTTTGAGGGGACACATTTAATCCTTTTACCAGAAGAATACTTCTAGAAGATATTACTCCAAAACTTTCTTTCTTATCATTAGCTTTATTTCTGCCCCTTCCTAGAACACATTTTTCTTTAGAGCTCCACCATTGGATACTCTACCTACATTTATGGGACATCTCAATGATAAATTTTGACATTTCTCATGATTGTACCCTTTTCCCTTCAGCTATACATTTTTTTTCTAAGTAAGATTAATTCCTAATAAAGCTACTAATTATACAGTAGGAGCCCATTTGGGGCTTTGATTTATACAGTGTAGTTTCTTTTGAGGCCTTACTAATGACATGAAGGTAGATAGCACCTTTAGTCTTCTAAGAATGGACCTTTATTTCTCAGATACCTATACAAACACTACCTGAAGAACAAACCCCAGTTCTTAGTGACTGTACCTGCTGTTTCTCACTATCCTATATATTCAAGGCTTCCCTACCTTTGCCCACAATACAGTTATCACTCCATATTTATAAGAGATTTTCATGTCTACCTTCTTTCATTCAGATTGTACTCACTTAGATTTACTAGAAATAAGAACTAGACATGCTATGCTATTCAGTGATATACTCCCCTCATATCAACCCATGGACTGTGATATAACTTGAATATTCACACTTTACAGGTTTGACTGGGTTCTTAGGAAAGGCCTAAAATTCACCCCAATATTAAGGGTTACCTTGACATCTGGGGAAAACAAGTAGGGCCTCGATTAGCCTAACTGGGATTTCCCTCCCAACTCTACTTCAACAAATCAAGTTTCCCAACCAGACAGTTGTCTTTATCAAAAGGACCAGGTACATTTCTTCCCATCACCCCTGTTTATTCATTCTGTTCCTTTGTGCAACCTCCTCGTGGTCCTGCACAGGATGCACTGTCCCACTCTCGTGGGCTGTGAGCATAGGCTACTATAGACTGCTGGTCAGTCTCACCTGTCTAGTTACAGAGTCATGTGTTCAGCCATCCTCATAAACGTAGGGAGGGAATCCAGTCCTCAAAAACAGGGCAAACAGAAGTAAGTAAAATAAAGATGCACCTTATCTTTGTGTTAAATATGGTGGGTTAGGAGGATTGTTCTTCAAATTACATTTTTAAAATTGAATATGAACACAATAAAATGTACAACTCATAGAGTACAGCTCAATTAATTTTACATAGGCCTTATAGTATTTCAGATCCATCTTGTTTTTAAAATACTACTGGTGTGGCTATGCAGGATAATGTGCTGGGCGACAAGGTCAGTTTGAGCTGCAAAGTTGGCAGTTCTAACTACCTGTCGCTCCTGGGAAACCCAATACAGGGTCTCTAAGTGGCACTGTGGGCTAATGCATCACACTGCAAAGTCGATTGAACTGCAAAGTCAGTGGTTCAAGCTCACCAGGTTCTCCTTGGAAACCCTATACAGGGTCACGATGGGTCAGATTTGACTCCACGGCACTTAACAACAACAACAACATTGTTATTACCAAGAAATCTGTTGTCAGTCTAATGAAGTTGTTTTATAGGCAATTTTTTTCTTTTCTAGAGGATGTTTTCTCTTGAATTGTTTGATATTTTACTAACTAATTTGTAGGTATGCAGGTGATTTGAATATTTGGATGCAAATATGTATGTTTTGTTGATTTATGTTTTCAATGAGACAGATAATGGAATTTTATGTCCATATGTACTCTTTGTAACTGTTGTTCCAGTAAAGATCTAGAGCATTTCTGTCATCCCAGGAGGTCCTTCTTCAGAGTTCACCAGTAACCTAACTGTTAACTTCAGAGGACAATTTTGGTTGTTTTGGACCTTCACAGAAACATAACAAAACCTTATGCACACTAATAATGCGCTATTTTTTTTTTTTAATTAAAAGCCTATTTTAGATTTTCTAGATTCTCAGTTTTGTGATTAGTATGTTCATACTAACAATATGTCATTGTTATTAAGTACAGTTGAGTCATTCCCAACTCAAGGAGTGGCTAAGTTAGCAGTTCAAATCACCTTTGTAGTCGAGTGTTTATTCTACAGTGCCACACCAGGACTCCACTAATAATACAGGTAAAAACTGATGAAATAATTACAGTTTTGCAGTAGAATATAAATTAGAATAAAAACAGACAAACTGTGTCTATAAAAGAACAGATAGTAAATATTTTAGATATATTCTTCTTTGTTTTATGTTTTCATTTGTTACAACAGTGTACCAATGTAAAAACTACTTTTAGCACAATGACCATGCAAAATAGGCTGTGTCTCACAATTTTTTAACCTGAGGTTTAGAGTGCTTCTTACTTACCTATTTTCCCACAGAATAAGTATTATCTACTCTTTCTTTTGTCTAGTCTAAAGTATGCCTTTTTCTTTTCCAAATACATTTTTATGATTGATAGAAAATTGCATATAATTCAATTTGTGGCAATTTTAACAAACTAATTCAGCATGAGAAAGGTTTCAGAGCTATGAAAAATTATAGTTTTTAAAATAAGGTTTGGGGAATAAGGTGTGTTTAGAAAGCAGATGACTGTGTTGTTGTCATTGATGTTAAGGGTCATTGAGTAGGTTCGGACATAGGTACCCTGTGTAGCATTTCCAAGGAGCAACTGGTGAGTTTGAACTGCAGACCTTGCAGTTCAAACTGAACTTGCAGTCATCCAAATTTTCATAAAACATGGAAATTAATGTAAAAGGAATTAGGGCATTTAATATATTTACTCTGTGTCTAGCCCTACCCTTTTTATTTTATCAATTATTCTCTATGAAAAATCCCCCACCTTTTCACAAACTTTGATTTGAAAAAAATCTTCACAATTTTCTTACAGTAGTCATATTAGAAAGAAGGTACCTATAATTACTACCAACCACAATATAAGGATCTGGATGAAATGATAGAAAAATGTAGAACAAAATTCATAATCATAACAGTGACCAGACTTACTGAGGTAAGACCTAAGAATATGGTCCTTAGACACCCTTCAACTTTGGGTCAGAATCCACTCCTAGAGATCACCTCTCAGTCAAACAATTGTTGTTGCTGTGATTAAGTGCCATCAATTCAATTCATAGTGAACCTACGTACACAAGAACAAAACACTGCCCAGTTAGTTCTATGCCATCCTCAGAACTGTTATTGTTTCATTTTAAGTACCTTCCAACTTGAGGGGCTCATTTACTGCCATTGTATCTGACAAAGTTCTGTTGCTACTCATAAGATTTTTCAGTGATTAACCATTCAGAATTTGTCCACCTGTGTCTTCCTAGTCTGTCTTAGTCTGGAAGCTCTGCTGAAGCCTGTCCATCATGGGAGACACTGCTAGTATTGAAAATACTGGTGGCATAGCTTCCAGCATCCCAGCAACACACAAGCCACCACGGTATGACAGATTGACAGGTTAGTGGAGGCTGCTAAAGAGCTGGCCGATAAAATGGATAATCACACTCTCTGTTCTGAGGAGAAGTCCTGGGGTGTGGGATAAAGCACTGGACCAAAAAGTTGGTTTGAACCACAAGGTCAGTGGTTCAAACTCACCAGGTGCTCCTTGGAAATCCTATAAATGATCACTATGAGTCGGAACCAACTCAAAGACACTTAACAACAACAATTCTGAGGCAGAGTGTGCCCCTCAAAACAACAGCCACACAAGGCAGAAAAAGCAGCATTTGCCCCAAAACAAAGCTCAGGAGGTAAGAAGGGGCAAGAAAGATAAGGAAATGGAAGCAGGAGCCCAAGAAGGAAATAGGAAGAATGCAGTTAAATTGAAGGAATTACAACTAGTGTCCCCAAACAAAATGTGTTTAAACTGTTGAATGGGAAACTAATTCGCTCTGTAAACTTTCACACAAAACAACATAAAATGTTCAGAAAAATTAAGGAGCAAGACACTATAGCTATGTCTTCCAAAAAACATAACAAAGTAGCTGGTCAACACAGGTAGCAAATGTATCATTCTCACCATAGTTACAAACTCACTTGTGGCATTTGGTTTTTTCAGTACATAGCATCTATCTTGCTGTATTGAGTGCTTGATCTTATCTGTCTGAGATTGGGGCCAGCAAATGTGCTAATTGTGACTTTATGTAACAACTTTAGTCACTCAGGAAAGAATAAAATTTCCTAATAAAAGATAATGCAGTCTTCCTCAGCCAGCCCAAAGGGTTTTATTATTTTAGAATCCTCTTTATCTTTGGAAATTCTAAATCATATTTATGAGACATATTTATACTTAGAGTAAGCATTGCTAGAACCCTTTGCAATGAACTAAAAAAATGGGAGTCCAATAATGATCTTGTTTTCCAGGGTTGTTGTTTTTTTTGTTTTTTTTCCCAGCTCTGTTTTGTAATTAAAAGAACTGTGGGTTTGATTGTAGGTGGGAGGCTATGCCAGCCACTCTTTTGGCCAGCATTGGTTTTCCAGAAACACACATGTCTTGTTTTGTATGTGCTGGTTTAAGATTCAGATGATCATGTGTTGAAGGGCGATGCCTGTCATTAAGACTACAACTGCAAGACCCAGCCTGCCAAAGCACCATCCAAATGCGTACGTGAGAGGGAGATCATTTGGGGAATTTAATCACGGAGCCTGCCTGATCAACAACTAAATTTTAATGAATTGAACTCGAGTTCCAGTTTGACAGAGTAACATCTGGAAATCTGCTTATAAACTGGAAGATCCACAAATAAACCAGGATCTCTTGAACTTTAATTGCGTTCTCGTCTTACACAAAAGGTTCTTTCCTAGGCTGGAGCTTATCTTTTAGTCATGATAATGCTTTTAAACATGAAGACATTTCCGTGTTTTACTGTATTGTTTGACATTAAGTATTTTTTCATCTCTATTATTTATCGGTCCACAGGGAGTGAGGGAGGATGTTCAATATGAAGCTAGGATGACACATCTCTAAGTTTCTTTTTGAATGCCATCCTACAACACAGCTGATTACAGGAATTTGAAACAAATACACTCCTGGAGCAAATTCCTGTTTGTACATTTAGGAACAAATATGTAAAACTATGTGACTACGTAAGCTAGAAATGACAATAAACAGTGTGCGTGTTTTGTCCTTTCTCAATGTAGATCGTCTATTTTATAGGTATAACATATGAAGAGGCTATTCAGCAATTAAAATAGAAATGCATATTTTTTCTTCTGTGATAGGAAAAATCTCCAGGGTGGAAAACAGTAAAATATTAGCTATGGCTTTCAGAGGATCTACTGAGACTCTAAAGGCATCAAGTTAGAAAATCCAGATTAAAAGAGTCACAATATGAGAACGTATTACCCTAAAGACACATGACTTCTGAGCTTTACACACATTAAATGCTTTTCTATGGGCTTCCTTTCCTTTTATGAGCCAAAACACATCTTAGAAAAGCAAAAAAAAAAAAAAAAAAAGTCAGAGTCACCTAAAAATGAAATAATTAAGGTAAAGGAATGGGGTAGGGGTACAAAATTATCCTCTTCACTGTGTTGTGTGCAAAGGTGTTGTCTACATTAACCTTAAACACACAAACTGCCACACTTTGAGTATAGTCCAGGAAGAACCTGCTCTTCCTAATACTGGATTTTTCTCTCTCCTTATACAACAGGAAAACTGAAAACAATGTTTGCAGATGCCCTAATGAATCATTTAATTAAATCCTGCTCATAAGGAATTCCCTGGGTCCATGCTAAACCCAGAACTTGTACTCAAAAGAAAGTACATTCACAGAGGTGCCATAACCTCTTAGCGTTAAGGCTTTCTATTTCCCCACACAACTCACTCTAACAACTCTAATTAGAGAAAGAAAAGTCTAATCTGGCAGAAAGTGAAACAAGGCAGACCCAGACTGAAGTAACTTTTTATTTTGATTCACACTTTTTTTTTTTTTCCGAACATTTCATTGCGGTCTGAGGGAAAGTTTATAGAACAAATTAATTTTCCATTCAGCAATTTAATCACATTCTGTCTCGTGACATGATGTAAACTTGTTTCTGCAACCTGCAAATAAATTAATTGGAGTATGAAATAGCTATAAACACATGTGCATCATTATCACTTAAATTGCATTGTCTATCATAAGGATTAATAATCTTCCTACTGGCAATTACTCTATGCCAGGTTTTATGAACATACTAAATATTTTCTCATTTAATCTTCACATACTTCCTGTAAGGTGAGCATTAGATTTTCATTCTACAAATGCAAGAGTACAAGTTCAAGAAGGTCAAGTGACTTGTCCAAAGTCCCATGACTGATACAAAACTCACTACTGTGGATTTGTATAAGTAAATGATCCCTACAGCTCAATTGAATACAAAAGATACAATATCTGGAAGTGAAGTCTCTACTCATAAATCTTTCAGTAATCCAGAAACTAATGTTGTCGCTAAGTGCTGTTAAGTTGGTTTCAATTCATAGTGATCCTGTTTATAGTTTCCAAGGCTGTGCATCTGCAGAAACAGAAAGTCTCCTCTTTATTCTGGAAGCTGGTGGACTCCAACCGTTGACCTTGTGGTTCACAGTCCAGTGATTAGCTTATGGAGCCACCATGCTACCTCCAGAAAGACTGTAATGCAGTTTTCTTAAATTCGATCAGAGGTGCAATTGAAGTGACGAAACTTTTATCCAGTAGAGAAACTGTGTTGATGTGTTTGGGTGCTGTCGAGTTGATTCTTACTCATAACAATTCTTTCTGAATGTAGTGGTCCCCTCCACCATGAGGGCTTTCCAGGTTGTAATCTTCATGGGCACTGATTTCCAGGTCTTTCTCCCAAGGAGCCACTGAGTGGGTTCCAAGTGCCAACCTTTTAATTATCAACCGACTGTTTAATCATTGTACCACCAGGGTTCCTTGGATAATTGTTGTTTTTGTTAAGTGCTGTCAAATTGGTTCTGACTCATAGCAACCCTGTACAGCATTTCTGAGAAGTGGCTGGTGGGTTTGAACCCCTGACCTTGTGCTTAGCAGTTCAGTGCTTATCCTACAGCTCCATTCCAGGATAATCTATAAAATATGCGTTTTCTAATTTAATGCATAACGCTAATTTTTCCATGGAAAAAATGATAATTTTTCTTTTTCTGTTTTGAAGACAATGCCCCATAGCTTAAAGTAAGGAATAAACTATTTGTCCTGCTAGAACATCTATGTGAAATGTAGCCTAATTAAGTCCACACAGGCAAAAGGGCTCAAAGCTTGGCTGCCTCTGCCCTGTCCTCATGCTCTGTCCAGAACACAGAACACTTACTGTATCCGGAATGCATCAAGCAGGGGAAAAAAACAGACGTTCTTCCTCTCATCCAAACAGGAAAACTCAAACCCCTGCCCCCTGTGGGAAATCTAATAGTTCACAAACTCTCTAATAAAATGAACCTAAACGTTTCACTTAAAGGTACAAGTCTTCCATTGCAAGCTCTCACTCAGAAGCCTGAATTGTTTGCATTCCATGCTTTAAAACTGCTTTGCTAATTGCGGTAGTCATATTGTTGTTTTAGGTAGGTGCATGGAGTTGGCTCAAACCCATAGTGACCACGTGCAGAACAAAACAAAACACTGCCCAGAACTGCACCATCCTCACAATTATTGCCATGCTTGAACCCATTGCTGCTGCCACTGTGATCCATTTCGTTGGCAGCCTTCCTCTTTTTCGCAGACCCTCCACTTTGCCACGCATGATGTCCTTTTTCAGGAGCTAATCCCTTCTGATAACGTGTTTGAAGTATGAGAGACCAAGTCTCACCATCCTGGCTTCTAAGGCACTTTCTGGCTGTATTTCTTTCAACACAGATTTGTTTGCCCTTCTGGTGGTCCACGGTACTTTCAATATTCTTCTCCAACGCTATAACTCAACATCAATTCTTCTAGGGTTTTTCTTATTCGTTGTCTAACTTTCTCAGGTATATGTTATTGCTGTTGTTGTGTGCCATCGAGTCAGTTCCGACTCGTAGTGACCCTTTATAGGGTTTCCGAGGAGTGGCTGGTGAGTTTGAATTACCAACCCTGCAGATCATGCATATGAGTCTATTAAAATTTCCTGGCTTGGGCCAGGTGCATCTTAGTCCTTAAATTGATATCTTGAACACTTTAAAGGGGTCTTGTGCAATAGATTTGCCTAATGCAATATGTCATATGATTTCTTGGGTGTTGTTTCTATAAGTGTTGTGGATCCAAACAAAATGAAGTCTTTGACAACTTCAATCTTTAATTTTCATTAATCGTGATGTTATTTATTAATCTAATTGTGAGGATATTTGTTTTCTTTACATTAAAGTGCAATCCATAATGAAGACTGTAGTCCTTAGCCTTCATCAGTAAGCATTTTAAGTCTTCTTTGCTTCCAGCAAGTAAGGCTGTTAATGATTCTCCCTCTCATCTTGATGCCACATTCTTCTTCATATAATCCAGTTTCTTGGATTATTTGCTCAGTGCACAGATTGAGGAAATATGGTGATAGTTTATGACTCTGACACACTCTTTTACTGATTTTAAATCATTCAGTGTCCCATTGTTCTATTCAAATGACTATGTACAGGTTCCTCATGAACACAGTTAATTGTGGAATACACATTCTTCACAATATTATCCAAAGTTTGTCATGATCCACACAGTCAAAAGCCTTTGTATAGTCAATATAGCACAAATAAACATCTTTCTGGTATTCACTTTTCAGCCAAACTCCATGTGACGTCAGCAATGATATCCCTTGTTTCATGTCCTCGTCTGAATCAGTTTGAACCTCTACCAGTTCCCGGTCAATGTACTGTTGCAGTCATTTAAAAATATATAGTCATAGAATATTAAGTTATATTTAAGATCCACACTCTTCAATATTTTAATCCATGACTGATTAAATTGATTGAGACCAAACTTTGCATTTTACTAAGTCTATCAAGGATCCCAGCCTACCTGTGAGAACATTTTCATTTGGAAAAATACACTGCAGCAAATATCAGACAACTGATAGAGGATTTCAGGTTTTGATATTTAAATTCTCTTGATGCTTCCACCTCAAGTAATTTTGCTCCAAAATTAGCAATGCTAAACAACAGATCTCAAATTAAGAACAGACCTAGTCTTGACCAAATAGTAGAGAAAGCACAGGACTGATAATTAGGCCAGGGGAAGAAGATTGTTTTGTAAGAACAGCCAGGTCAACAATTATCCCTGCTTCTTGCAGCAACCACCGAGGCCCATTATTTGAGGCAGGGAGCTTATTTTAAGCCCTGATAAGAAAGGATGTTTATAGAGCTGTCTCTCTTCTGCTGCTGGCTTATTGAGTAAGCTGGACAATTTTCTTACACCTGAACTCTCATTAAAATATTTAAGGTATCCTGTGCCCCTAGAAGGAATGAAAAGCTTTATATTGCATCGGCACCTTGATGGAGATCAGCATATACTGTGATTAACTGAAGGAAGGTACAGTTCTGTGTCTGTTCCAATCATATGTGTTGTTGTTGTCAAGTGCCATGGAGTTTACACTCTTGTAAAAGCTTTCCTAACTAGTTAAATAATTTTCACTTCATTATGTCCATTTGTTAGAAGAAAAAGAGAGGATCAGAAGAAGGGACTTGGCAAAAATCATGTCATTAAGAAGTACTAAAACTTGACACCTGGAGTATTAGTGGTACTGTAGGATAAGCCCTATCTAACTTAATAACCACAACGTAAGCAACTTATACCCACAAGCCACTCCACGGGAGAAAGAGAAACTTTCTGCTCTGGTAAAGATCTACAGTTTGGGAAGCCCTAAACACAATTGCTATGAGTTGGGACCAAGTCGACAACACCTAACAACAACAACAAAACTTGCCACCAGGTTTGTTTTTTTCCCTAAAGTTTTTATTGTGAATTATGTGATAGTTTACATGGGAGAACATTAACTTTACATTCATCCTATCGTATATCATTTCATTGCCTTGGTTACAATCCCCTCCATGCATCATCAACCAACCAAAGGGTATACCCTGCAAGCCTGCCACCTGGTCATCAGCACACAGGCCCTTTCCCTCTCTGGGTCCAGAGTCCCCAGCTGCTCCATCTCTCCACGTTATTGTCTCTGCCTCCATCTCTGCTTGCCACCAGGTTTTGCTGATTTTAAGTCCATTGGTCTCAATATGAATGGCTTCAGGGTAGAATGTGAAAACGTATGGAGTATGCTAATTTCATAATGCTCCTGGAAATACAGACATGTTCTCGTTTACTCAGTCATGGCACTGTTTCATATAAAGAAGCTATTAGTTTTGAGAGTAAATGTCTACAGAGAAACTTATTCAGTTAATTATTCTTCCTTACTGATGACTTTCTATGTGTCGGAACAGACTCAACGGCACTTAACACCAACAACTGTTGACATTGCCTGATTTCTTAACCCCAGTCTGCCAAGACGGGATCGCCCACTAACAGAATATGTGTAAGTTTCACTAGGACGAAGTAGAATTGTATATGGCTGATACATGCAGTTAAGCTCTCAAATGCTAACTGAAATGTTGGAGGTTTGAGGCCATTTAAAGGTGACGCCTAAGAAAAGCACGGCCGTCTACTTCCAAAGGGTCACTGCTGAAAACTCTCTAGAATGCAGTACTACCCTACACATATGAGGTTGCCATTAATCAGTTTGACTTGATAGCAACTGGTTTGGTTTTGATTTTTAGCAAGAAGAGGGAAAACAGTGAATTTATAGGAGAGAATGAAATGTTGACTGCATTAGAGTCTGCTTCAAAAGGAGACATGGACAGAGAAGAAGGATTTAAAGATCAAGAAAAGATTGCATAGCAAGCTGTCATATGCATTAAAAAAAAAAAAAAACCCGATGAAAAAAATCAGATGAAATATTTCCACATTTATAAATGAAAGAAAAAATGTAGAGTATTATGTGCATGGTGGTGATGGTCCTGTGCCGTGGAGTCGGTTCCAACTCATAGCGACCCTGTACAGGGTTTCCGAGGCTGTAAATCTTTACGGAAGCAGAAAGCCTAATCTTTCTCCCACAGAACATCTGGTAGTTTCGAACTTCTGACCTTAAGGTTCGCAGCCCGATTCGTAAGCACTACACTATAGGTTTCTATTAATCTCCTTAGAAACAAAATCAATTCTAAAACATGGTATGACAATTTAAAACAATGCTAGATATAGTCAAAGAAGCTATATATATTTCTGTGTATGTGTATTTAAAATACAAAGAACATGTAAATTATAAGCACACATCAATTTATAATAAATGTCAGGCATTATAAAAATAAAATTATGATACAGAGAAGTTTCCTTATAGAATTTAAATAATCTGCATAATCGACTTGGTTTATCTCATCCTAGTTCCTGGTTTAAATTAAAACCTGTCACTGCTGAGTTGTTTCCGACTCATATCAAACCTGTAGGATAGAGTAGAACTGCCCCTTGGTGTTTTAAAGACTGATCTTTATGTATGCCGACTATCATGTCTGTCTTCTGGGGATTTTTTGTTGTTGTCGTTAAGTGCCAGTGGATTTGAACCGCTGACCTTGCAGTTAGTAACCCAGTGCATATCCTTCAGTGCCACACCTGGTGAGTTTTAGCCACTGCATCACCAAGGCTCTTTTACTGAAGTTGTTGTTTTTGTTGTTGTTGTTGTTGCTGAGTGCCATGGAGTTGGTTTCAACTCATAATGACCTTGTAGAGGGTTTCTGAGGCTGTAAATCTTTGTTAGGAGCAAAAAGCCCCATCTTTGTCCCGTGGAGGAGCTGGTGAGCTGTAATCACTGACCAGTGCTTATCCTACAGTACCATCAGCATACCAATTACTTAAATTACTATCTATAAATTATTGATGTCCAGATATTTCTTCTGCAGTCCCAATTTGTGTGGTTTCTGTCTACAATTTGACTACAGCACAGAGAACACAAACATGTTTTCAAAACTGGGCTTATAGTCTTACATTCTCCCAAGTGACCCCTTCCTGTCTTGTCTACCGGAATCAATGGATAATATTGCCATCTACCTATTTGTTGAAGCATGGAATCTAGGCATTTCCCATTTAACCTAATTTATTGAAGCCTTTAAACTTAAATAAGTTTTCTTCTTCAGACAAGTTGCTGAAATTACCAGAATCAATTACAAGCCCAGGTTGGTAACCAAATCAACACCTTGTCCTGACATGGTTCCTGAATTTTCTCTTTCCATGGTCTGGTGGTAGGATCAGTAAGGTCGGTAGTTCAAAGTCACTAGCTGCTCATCAGAAACCCTATATAGGGTCGCTTTGAGTGGGAACTCACTGGACTGCTCTTAACAACTGCAGCATGATCTTGTACTCAAATACTAAATACCCACCTATTTCCATGGCCAAATTCTGGACATCATTGAATTTGCTCCACTCCTGAAAACCATCATCCCAACCTGACTCTGTCTTATTCTTTATCTACTGCGAAGTGATAGAGCCCTAATGACTCAGTGAGTAAGCACTTACCTGCTAACTTAAAGTCAAGATTTAAAAGACTGTAAAGCTTTACAGGAGCAGACAGCCTCATCTTTCCCCATGGAGCAATTGGTGGATTTGAACTGCCAACCTTGTGATTATCAGTCCAGTGCCTATCCTACAGAACCACCAAGACTCCTTATAAGGCAGGTGGTTGTTGATATTGTTAGTGTTGTTGAGTCAGTTCCAACTCAGAGCTCCCTGGCCTGTATAGCGTTTTCTGAGGAGCAGCTGGTAGGTTTGAATCACCAACCTTGTGGTTAGCAAGTAGTGGCAGTTAATATTTGGAAACAAGAGGAATTCTGTTTGAATTCCCAGGGCTTCTCATAAGCCTAGGAAACTAACACACTCACAGGTTCTTAGGATGAACATTTTGAGGTATGATTATTCTACCTCCCACATTGGCCAGAACATATGTACATGTTCAACTTTACTGAGTTATTACTAACTTTCTTTACAAATTGGTTGTTCTAATTATTCTCACTCTAAAAATGTAAGAGTTTCACTCTTCCCACACGCTTCATGTTAACAAAATTTTGAATTTTGTCTAGTTAATACTTTAATTTACATTTCATTCTGACTACTGCTGAAGCAATTATATTTTCATGTATGTAAATTTTATTATTTTGATTGAATTTACTTTAACATATTTGCCTTAATTTTCAGGAAAGGAGCTCTGGTAGTGATTACAAATCGGGCTGCTAATCTCAAGGTCAGTGGTTCTGTGGGAGAATGATGAGGCTTTCTGCACCCGTAAAGATTCACAGCCTTGGAAACCCTAAACAAGACTGCTATCACTCGGAACTGATTAACTAGCACACCACCACCACCACCGATTCTGAGGGAGATAGTCTGTCTTTTTATTATTAATTTTTGAATTTTGCAAAATGTATAACCTAGAAATGAATCCTTTGTCATTTATAATAGTTGTAAATATGTTTCCCCATTGTGGCTGAAATGATCACTTATATATTCATCTAATCCCACTGTATTTTTAAAGCTAGTCATTCATAATTTTTTTTCTTTTTTGGTTCATTGTTAGGTTATTAGGTACCCTCGAGTTGGTCCTGACTCATAGTGACCTTATGCACAACAGAATAAAACACTGTTTTTGGTGTTTTATTGAATGTCTGGTCCCAAACCTGCATTCATTTCTACACATGAGCCCATTGCTGCTGCAACTGTGCCAATCCCTCTCGTTTGGGACCTTTCTCTTTATTGCTGAACTTCCACTTTACCAAGTATGATGTCCTTCTCAGGGAGGGACTGGCCCTTCCTGATAATATATACAAAGTATGGGAGATGAAGTCTGCCCATCATGACTTCTAAGGAACATTCTGGCTGTACTTCTTCCAACACAAATTAGTTTGTTACTTTGGGCAGTCCATGGTACTTTTAATATTCTCCTCCAACCCCATAACTCAAATGCATCAATTCTTCCATGGTCTTCTTTATTTATTGTCCAACTTTCACATGCAGATGAGGTGACTGAAAATACTATGTTACTATGAAAAAACATCGGGTCAGGCACACCTTACTCCTCAAATGGATATCTTTGTTCTTGAGCACTTCAAAGAGGTCTTGAGCAACAGATTTCCTAATGCAATACATCCTTCAATTTCTTGACTGCTGCTTCCATGAGTGTTGGTAGTTGATTTAAGCAAAATGAAATCCTTGACAATTTCAAACTTCTCTCCATTTAGCTTGATGTTATTTATTGGTCCAGTGATGAGGATTTTTGTTTTCTTTAAATTGAGGTGCAATACCAAAGGCTGTGGTCTTTGATCTTCATCAGTAAGAATTTTAAGCCCTCTTTGCTTTCAGAAAACAAGGTTGTATCATCCATATGTCACAGGTTGTTAATGAGTCTTCCTCTAATCCTGATGCCATGTTGTTCTTCATACAATCCAGCTTCTCAGATTATTTGCTCAGCATACAGGTTGAATAAGTATGGTAAAAGAATGCAACCCTGGAGCACACCTTTTTTATTTTAAACCGTTCAATGTTCCCGTGTTCTGTTTGAACAACTGCCTCTTGGTCCAGGTACAGATTCCTCATGAGCACAATTAAGTGTTCCAGAATAGTCATTCTCTGCAATGCTGTCCATAGCTTGTCATGATCCACATAACTGAAAGCCTTTGTGTACTCAATAATGCATAGGTAAGTTATCTTTCTGGTATTCTCTGCTTTCAACCAAGAGTCATCTGATGTCAGCAATGATATCCCACTTTCCACATCCTTGTCTGAATCTAGCTTGAACCTCTGGCAGTTCCCGGATAATGTACCGATTAAGCCATTTTAAAATTATCTTCAGCAAAATTTTACTTGCTTTCAGTATTAATGATATTGCCCTATGATTTCTGCATTCCATTGGGTCACGATTCTTTGAATAGGCACAAATACGAATCTCTTCCAACCAATTGGCCAAGTAGCTGTCTTCCAAATTTCTTGGCATAGATGAGTGAGTGCCTCCAGTGCCACTTCACTTTGTTGACAGATTTCAATTTGTATTCCATCAGTTCTCAGTGCCGTGTTCTTTGCCAATATCTTCAATGCACCCTGGACTTCTTCCTTCAGGATCATTGGCTCTTGATCATATGGTACCTCTTGAAATAGTTGAACATTGACCATTTCTTTTAGGTACAGTGACTCTGTGTATTCTTTACATCTTCT